>NW_027249790.1:0-75622 GCF_030848795.1 Temnothorax nylanderi
AGAAACAGGACTGGGAATAATTCAAGAATGAAAAAAATGCAGTAGTTAAACTTATCAGGACAAAAAAGAAGGAATATTATGAGAATATGATAGAAAATAATAAGAGTGATCCTACAAAGATGTGGAAAACTTTGAAAGAATTAATTAAGGGTGAGCAAAGGGGTTCAGAGAACATTGATAATATAGATTTTGAAATATTAGAAGACATAGAAGAATGCAATATAGCTGATAAATTTAATATATATTATGTAAAAAGTATTAGTAACATTATGAAATCTATTAGTAATAAGGGGATAAAAGGCATAGGGAGGAGATCTATTTATGTAATTGAGAATAAGGGAATTATGGAAAATTTTGAGCCAATTAGTGTAAGAGATCTGGAACAAATTGTTAGGGAACTACCACGAAAGAACGGAACAGAGGAAGGGATAAATAGTAATATACTGAAAATGGTGCTACCTGTGATAAAAGATGAGTTTGTAGGGGTAATAAATAATTCGCTTAGGACAGGTAAATTTCCAGAAGGATGGAAAACATCTACAATAATACCGATACCAAAGGTAAACAAAAAAAAAGCGAGCGAGTATAGACCGATTAATATGTTACCGATATATGAAAAAGTATTAGAGTTAGTTGTAAAAAAAACAGTTGGAAAAATTTCTAGAAAATAATGAAATAATAACCGAACACCAATCGGGATTTAGGAAACAGCAGTCGTGTGAGACAGCAATTCAAAGTTTTATCGAGGACTGGAAGTTGATAGTTGAAGAGAAAAAAATGGTGGGAATGTTATTCCTGGATCTCAAGAGAGCGTTTGAGACAATAGATAGAGTAAGATTAGTGGAAAAATTATATCAGTATGGAATAAGAGGAGTTGTATTGGAATAGATAAAATCGTATTTAAGTAATAGAAAGCAGCAAGTTAGATTCAATGATATATGTTCTAAAATAATTGAGACAGTATATGGCGTGCCACAGGGATCCGTATTAGGAACTCTATTGTTTATTTTGTATATAAATTATATAGTTAAAGTCTGTCCGAAGGGAAGTATGTATATTTAGGTTATTTGCAGATGACACGACCGCAAGTGTAACAGGAGAAAGTTGTGAGGAATTAGAAATGAAACTAAATATGGTGCTCGGTATACTTGAAGAATGGATGAATGTGAATATGTTAAAAATGAATGCAGATAAGACCAAATATATGATAGTTAGAAGTATAAGGAAAGAAATAAAAACAAACATAATAGTAAAAAGTTTGGATGGAACTGTAATAGAGCGTGTCGAGAAAATGAAACATCTGGGTGTAATGATCGATAGTAAACTCCGTTGGGATGATCACTGTGATTATATGTTAAAGAAAATAGGGAAAAAAGTGAGTTTTCTGAATAGAATAAGAAATGATATATCGGAGTACACCAGATGTACTGTGTATAAGTCTATCATAGCGCTTCATTTTGAATATTGCGCAACGATGCTAGTAGGCATGGGTGAAACGCAACTGAATCGACTGCAAGTGGCACAAAACCGTGCCATGAGAGTCATATTACAATGCGCGCGATATACAAAGGTAGAATTGATGCTGCAAACCCTTAGGTTTATGAATGTAAGACAGAGGCTAATGTACAATGTATGCATTTTTTTTTTAAGACTAGATTTTTCGCCCGCGCTTTGCACGGGCTCAAAGTCAATTCCCCTCTCCCCAAACTCACCCATTAATTAGGAGCACCAATAGAACCCCATGAAACCCCCAATTTTTATCCCCATATTAGCTATCCTTATAAAATAAGTAATCTTTTGGTACCAGTTTCATTAAAATCATCAACAAAAAATTAGAAAAATTTTGGCACTGGTTTCAAGAAAATCGATCCATTAATAAAAAATTATCCATAAAAAAATGTATCTTGATATCTCAAAGTTTGCGGAAATTGGACCAATCACGTACATTTTTTTTTTTAACAGAAATCGGAAACCCCTTTACTATTAGCAATTTTTCTAATTTTATTACATTCTTTAGTTCTTTCTACCTCAATCTATATATATAAGTACCTAACATCTGTATGTCTGTCTGTCTGACCGCGATCTAATTGTTATTTCCCGAGAAATTGGAAAAATTTCGTAACCGGTTCTATTACATTCTTTAGTTCTTTCTATCCCTATTTCATATATATAATTCTTTAAGATTCGGTCAATTATTTCCCGAGAAATTTGAAAAAATTCTGAACCGGTTTCCAAAAAGATCGGTAACGAAAAATTATACACTTTATAGCACTCCCCGGAAAATTTTACCCCTATTTCATATATAATTCTTTGAGATTCGGTCAATTATTTCCCGAAAAAATGAAAAAATTTCGGAACCGGTTTCCAAAAAATCGGTAACGAAAAATTATACACTTTATGGCAATCTCCGGAAAATTCTACCCCTACTTCATATATAATTCTTTAAGATTCGGTCCATTAACGAATGAGTAGTTCGCGGACAGACAAACAAACAGTCGGGTTTTATATTATAGTATGAAATATGATATATAATAAAAAATTATACACTTTATAGCAACCCCCGGGAAATTCTACCCCTATTTCATATACACTTTGAAATTCGGTCAATTCACAGGCCGACAAAATTTTGCGAAACTCCAAAACCTGAGACCAGACTATACTTTCCCAAAGGTTTTCGGTCCGCTGAATCCGAATCCGCCATCGGAATTGCTCCATCACATCAGGTTTTCGAGATATCCTAATCTGAAAGTGCAAAAAACACAGTTTTTCGCTATATTCGGGGTTATATTAAACCGCGAATTAATTTTTCTCCACAAAACTCGTTACGGCATCTGAAAGTAATACTCTTCAAAATGCTTTTTGAATTTTTCAGATATCTTATTTCTTCTCGGAGATATCGTCCGTTGAAATTTTTTAGTTTGGCGTTTTTGTTACAACCTCCTTAACCTCGAAAAAAGTCTAAGATTTTCGAATTCGCCTTTTTTTGGTCAATTAGGCAGACCACAGTTATGTATTCTTATGTTTTTGGAGTAGCTGAATTTGAAATTGCAGTCTGCTTACCCCATCGAGTCCCCACCCATAGCTATGCCTCGTTGGGGTAAGCAGACTGCAATTTCAAATTCAGCTACTCCAAAGACATAAGAATACATAACTGTGGTCTGCCTAATTGACAAAAAAAAAGGCGAATTCGAAAATCTTAGACTTTTTTCGAGGTTAGGGAGGTTGTGACGAAAACGCCAAACTAAAAAATTTCAACGGACGATATCTCCGAGAAGAAATAAGATATCTGAAAAATTCAAAAAGCATTTTGAAGGCGAAGAGTAGTACTTTCAGATGCCGTAACGAGTTTTGTGGAGAAAAATTAATTCGCGGTTTAATATAACCCCAAATATAGCGAAAAACTGTGTTTTTTGCACTTTCAGGTTAGGATATCTCGAAAACCTGATGTGATGGAGCAATTCCGCTGGCGGATTCGGATTCAGCGGGCCGAAAACCTTTGGGAAAGTATAGTCTGGTCTCAGGTTTTTAAAAATGTCGGCCTGTGTTATTTCTGGAAAAATTGGAAAAATTTCGGAACCGGTTTCCAAAAAAATCAGTAACAAAAAATTATACATTTTATGGCACTCCCCGGGAAATTTTACCCCTACTTCATATACAATTCTTTGAGATTCACTCAATTATTTTCTAAAAATTGGAAAAATTTCGTAACCGGTTTCCAAAAAAATCGGTAACAAAATATTATACACTTTATAGCACTCCCCGGAAAATTCTACCCCTATTTCATATATAATTCTTTAAGATTCGGTCAATTAATTCCCGAAAAAAAGTGTGCAAGTAGAAACCTGCACATTTCTTCCTCATAGTTTTTAAGTGGGCAAGTAGAAACTTGCACATTGCTTCCTCATAATTTTTAAGTATGCAAATTATAAATTTGAACATTACTTCCTCACAATTTTTAAGTATGCAAATTATTTTGCACATTGCTTAATCAACATTTTATTTCACTAATAAAGCTTTCTCTATGAGGAAGCCTGTTTTTTTATGCATAATTATGAGTAGATATTTATTAATTTGGCTTCCTCGTAGAGAAAGCTTTATGAGAAAAATAAAATGTTGATTAAGCAATGTGCAAAGGACCCCGCACTAAACCACGTGATTTTGGGCCCCGGTGAAAATGGCTGAATATTTAATATGTTGTACTTTTTGAGTCACTGAACAAATATTTCTTTAGGCAAAATGTCAAAAAGTGGACTGTTTCAGCGTTTCAACCCTTAGAAGCTTGAGGTCAGACCAGCAAAGATATCACTTTCGGATCAATGCGGTTACTGTTATAAGGGAACAATATGAATTTTTGGTGAACAAAATAATTAAAAAGTAATTTGTTTATGATAGTATTGTTTAAACAATATGATAGTATTGTTTAAACAATATGATAGTATTGTTTGAACAATTTGAAAACGTCATTGTTTACAGGAACGATTCGGGGTGCTTTCTGTACGTGAGTCCCCTTGCCTCTCGCGATTCGGGGTGCTTTCTGTACGTGAGTCCCCTTGCCCCTCACACAAATAGATGAGCGAGATTTATGAGTCGTGAGAGGCAAGGGGACTCACGTACAGAAAGCACCCCGAATCGTGAGAGGCAAGGGGACTCACGTACAGAAAGCACCCCGAATCATGAGAGGCAAGGGGACTCACGTACAGAAAGCACCCCAAATCGTGAGAGACAAGGGGACTCACGTACAGAAAGCACCTTGAATCGTGAGAGGCAAGGAGACTCACGTACAGAAAGCACCCCGAATCATGAGAGGCAAGGGGACTCATGTACAGAATGCACCCCGAATCGTGAGAGGCAAGGGGACTCACGTACAGAAAGCACCCCGAATCATGAGAGGCAAGGGGACTCACGTACAGAAAGCACCCCGAATCGTGAGAGGCAAGGGGACTCATGTACAAAAAACACCCCAAATCGTGAGAGGCAAGGGGACTCACGTACAGAAAGCACCCCGAATCGTGAGAGGCAAGGGGACTCACGTACAGAAAGCACCCCGAATCATGAGAGGCGAGGGGACTCATGTACAGAAAGCACCCCAAATCGTGAGAGGCAAGGGGACTCACGTACAGAAAGCACCCCGAATCGTGAGGGGCAAGGGGACTCACGTACAGAAAGCACCCCGAATCATGAGAGGCAAGGGGACTCACGTACAGAAAGCACCCCGAATCGTGAGAGGCAAGAGGACTCATGTACAAAAAAAAACCCCGAATCGTGAGAGGCAAGGGGACTCACGTACAGAAAGCACCCCAAATCGTGAGAGGCAAGGGGACTCACGTACAGAAAGCACCCCGAATCGTGAGAGGCAAGGGGACTCACGTACAGAAAGCATCCCGAATCGTGAGAGGCAAGGGGCTCATGTACAAAAAACACTCCGAATCATGAGAGGCAAGGGGACTCACGTACAGAAAGCACCCCGAATCGTTCCTGTAAACAATGACGTTTTCAAATTGTTCAAACAATACTATCATATTGTTTAAACAATACTATCATATTGTTTAAACAATACTATCATAAACAAATTACTTTTTAATTATTTTGTTCACCAAAAATTCATATTGTTCCCTTATAACAGTAACCGCATTGATCCGAAAGTGATATCTTTGCTGGTCTGACCTCAAGCTTCTAAGGGTTGAAACGCTGAAACAGTCCATTTTTTGACATTTTGCCTGAAGAAATATTTGTTCAGTGACTCAAAAAGTACAACATATTAAAAATTCAGCCATTTTCACCGGGGCCCAAAATCACGTGGTTTAGTGCGGGTTCCTTTGCGGAAGTTAAAGCTACCACAGACATTTCTCAAAAATTCAAAATTTTGTATAAAGAAAGAACTTCTTTACCGATTATCACTAAATTCAATACCAACCTTCTTTTAATGATACTCTATATAAAATTACATGTATAACTTATACATGTAACTTTTTTAGCAAAAATCGGTAACTCCTTCACCGATCCTCGCCAAATTCAATACCTTCCTTAAATGATATTCTATCCATCAAATAACTTACACATTTTTTAAGCAGAAATTGTTACACATTTTTTTAACTTGTACACTTTTTAAGCAGAAATCGGTAATCCCTTCACCGATTCTTGCTAAATTCAACATCAACCTACCTTTAATGATACTCTATCTATAAAAAAGCTCGATATCTCAAAATTTACGGAAATTAGAGTAATCATGTAGATTTTTTTAAACAGAAATAGGTAACCCCTTTATTATTAGCAATTTTTATTAATTCTATTATATTTTTCAGTTTTTTCTACCCCTATTTCATATATAATTCTTTAAAATTTGGTTAATCAGTTCTTGAGTTATAGAAATTTCGGTAAATTTGGCACACACGTACATACATACATACACACATACGGACATTTTTTTAAATGCAATTTTTCGACGTTTTCGAATATAAGGAACATATTGGCATCAAAAACTAAAAAAAAACAATTTTTTCTCCGGGATTTTCTACCCCTATTTCATATATAATTCTAATATTTGGTTGATTAGACCTAACTTTATACACGATCAAAGGTCCATTACGAAGTTTATGAAAACAAAGTGTTCGAGAGCACGCGGTAGCGCGAGATAGCGCGAGGTAGAAGACGACCACAAATAAGGACACAGCAAGTAACCGAAAAATGTTTGTATTTACAAAATGTACAGTGTTTTTTCTTTCAGCGAAGAAAGCGAAGCCGTGAGCGCGCACAGCAGCGAAACGGCAGAGCGGCGAAAGCAAGCGCGCGCGAAAAATTCCACGCGGAAGCGGTGTAACACAGCGGAATACAGCGGTCGTATATAGAAATATACTTGGCGGGTGATCTGCGAGCGGAATGCCGAAAGGGCGGACAAGACCTTCCGCGGCGCAGCGGCGGTCTTTTATTACCTCCGAGACGAGGCTCCCTCCAAGCTCGTTACTGATGATTTCGCGAGGGTGATTGGCCACCGGCGGCCCACGTCACCGTGCTTACGTCACGGTTTTCAAGCATCGATCCGAAGCGATCGTTACTTGTTTTCGACTGCTTTGTTTATAGCATGGATCCTTCCCTTTGCGTAAGCACAAATAAGTCGTTCGGGCCGTCGAACAAGGCCTGACCTTATTATTGATGACAAAGTCAAAGTTGCCAGAATGTTAATCACGAAAGATCCATGCTATACTGAATATTCCCGTGACAAATCTAATGCGATAATTTAAGCGAATATTAATTATCGCAGGCGTGCATGCGCTAACAAACAACCGAACGCGGTTTTCGAGATACGAATGATCGCGACTGATCACGATCTCAAACACAAAGCTTCCTCTACGAGGAAGCAATTGGAAAAATTTCTAATACCGGTTTCCAAAAAGATCGGTAACGAAAAATTATACACTTTATAGCACTCTCCGGAAAATTCTACCCCTGTTTCATATGTAATTCTTTGAGATTCGGTCAATTATTTCCCGAAAAATTAGAAAAATTAGAAAAATCGGTTTCCAGAAAATCGGTAACAAAAAACTATACACATCATGGCACTCCCCGGGAAATTCTACCCCTATTTCATATACTTTTGGTAAAAATTCGGTCCACTAACGAATGAGTAGCTCGCGGACAGACGGACGGACAGACGGACGGACAGACAAACAGACAGACAAACAGTCGGGTTTTATATAATAGTATGATATGAAGTATGATAGTATAAAGTATGATATATATATATATATATATATATATTATATATACACATATATAAGATACATATTGCAAATATCTACAAAATAAATAGGGTAGGTAGTCCAACAATGAACCATGTAAATTTTAGAGGCTTTATACAGAGTGAAAAATCTAGTATATATATATTAGGGTATCAATATTTTTGGGTCAAAAATTTGATTTTAAGTCTCACGCCTTAAATTTGTTCTACGAACTCTCAAATGAAGACCCTTGAAGAGCAGGCGCTGTAACTTAATATTTAGAGGTCGCTCAAAGCCTCTAAACATTAAATTTTTTTCGAAAAAGTGGTAAAAAACTGCATTTTTCACTCATTTTTACTGCTAAATCTCTTTTAGTTACCTTATTAAAGTACCTGGCCATCAAGTTTGAAGTACAACACATGAAACAAAAATGTAAATATAAGTAAATAATACAATCTTTGGCATAAGATCGTCTATAGCAAATATAAAATGATTTAGTGAATTTAACCATTTTTTAACCATCCGCGGCTTATAACCTTGTTTTGTAAGTAAATATATTAAACGCCACTTTAGAAAAACATTCTATCATCTTCAAACTAAAGCCTTAAAGTTATATGCTGTAGCTTAAAAATTAATGGTCGTTAATTGCTTCAAAATATTGCTATTTTATTAAATAGTGCACTTAATGTAATTTTCTACATTGAATCCTTTTATTATTTTGGAAAATAAATTATATTATCAATATATTATTTAAATTAAGTTTACGTTTCCCACAGGAAATTTTCGTGCACCGCATTTATCAGATTTCATATAGTTTACGCTATAGGTAAATGTTTTAATGAATTTTGTATGTACAGTCGGCTACTAAAAAAAAAGGTTGCAACACATGAAATTGGCCGCGTATTGGACCTTTTCTTCTTCTTTGGGTAATGGCTCCTAAGGAAGAAGAAGAGGTCCGATACGCGGCCAATGTCTTGCAACCTTTTAGGCTGCGTTCGGAAACTTCACTCGAGCGCACACTTGCGTCGCGTTCTGTCTTTGTTCAATTTTCAGTAAGTAACAAAGAACGACGCTGGGTGCATCCGAATAGTTTCCGAACGAAGCCTAAAAGGTTGCAAGACATTGGCCGCGTATCGGACCTCTTCGTCCTTAGGAGCCATTACCCAAGAAAGAAGAATAAAATAATAACCCAAAAATAAAATAATTTATTGTAAACCTTATAACATTTTTTACGATAATCTCCAAAATAATACGGTAAAAGAATGCAACAGAAAAAAGTTGCTTACAGAATTGTAAAGCCAAATATACACACAAAACTATAGAATAATGAAAAAAATGATAGATATAACAACAAAAACATGAAAAATACGTAAAACTTAGTTTGTCACTCAAAATTTACAAAATATGGCCTCAAACGGTCCTTCGCGCGATCTGCCGGCCGATTGAGGAGCCGAAGAGAGATTAAAATGCGAGTCGTTGCATGACAACAACACAGTCTGACAACGTCACATTTACGAAATATTGCAATGGTTCATAGTGTACTATTGGTTCATTGTTGAACTACCTACCCTACGCATAAAAAACATATCTTTTAGATTTTTACAGTATACAGTTTACAATATATTTCAATAAAAATCAGATTGATTCTAAACAATTGTTCTTTGGTAGCTTATTTCAAGCAAAAAGAAAAGGAAAAGGAAAAAGAAAATTTTGAATTAACTTAATTTTACTTAAAGCAAAACTCGATACAAAATAACAACTTTTTGCGCTATTATAATAATTGCAGCAAAAATAACAATACTCGAAGTAACTGATCAATATATATAAGCTTACCTAACTTCAATAATTTTTTTGTGGTCCGTGGAATATTCAACACACGTGTTTTGACTATTTCGAATGTAGCACATATTTTGAGATTGTAATTCCAATGATGCTTGACGAGTTTATCAATGACAAGTTCTCGTAATTGATTCACGTAAGCAATGAGATCATGTTTTGCAGTATTTTGTTGTACTTTTATTGTTGTTAGGTACTCGTTATTTGGCTGCAACAAATTTTTTTCGTTTATATCATTGTTGTTAGTTTGAGTACGATACAATAGAGTGTCTGATAATAGAATTAGGGAGCTTTGCAGCAAGCGACATAAATCGACACAAGTGTCGTTTTGTTTTTGTTACTCATTACCAAGAAAGAAAGATAGAATAACGTTTGTGTCGACTTGTGTCACTTGCTGGAAAGCTCCCATAATACATTGCTTGTGAGTTGATAGAGCGAGTTAAACTGAATAAAAAAATCCTCTATTACTTTATAATTATATAATAAAAAATTAATTAATAAACCTGCGAATCAGCGTGCATCTGTATGGTTCAACAGCGAGTTTATGGGTAAAGAAGAAATAATCCAACATTGCACGCCAATTGTAGTTGCTATGTGTGCTTCGAGACATTAGGAGGAGTATTCTTCCACAACCGCCAATAATGCTCAACATTGGACTGTCTTTTATTGCCGTACAGATGCAAATTTATTCACATATTTTAATTAATTTCTTATTAATTACACTGGTCTACAAAATTAAACTCGTTTTCTGCTTTGGAAACAAAATCAGCTAATCTTTACTAATTTGGGGTCGCTGAATCCGAATATGTTAGTAAAATTTTTTTAGCTTTAGTTTTGATGATGTAAGAAGTTGAAACCCCCAAAAATCGTTTTTTTGGCTATTTCTGGTCGACAGTAACTTTTCAACAAAACATGATAATAAATGATTCGGAAATGTCTCAAAAAAAAAAAAGCTTATATCTTTACTAAAAAAAATTCAGCTTCTACTTTATCAAGAAAAAATTCAAATTGTTGCATATATAATATTTGCATTCCTAGTTCTTACGTCCAAACCCAGGAATTCGGGTAATTATTACTAGGAAGCGAAGGAAAATGCTAACCAGAGGGAAAGAGGGACGTATCCCATTCGAACACGTAACGATTGGACACCGCCTGATTAGACACGTAATATTGAACACGTTTTATTGGACACGTAACGATTGAACAGAGAACGATTCGACACCGAACGATTAGATACCGCACGATTGGACACCGGTCGATTGGACACCGCACGATTGGACACCGTATGATTGGATACCGCACGATTGGACATCGCACGATCGATTCCACATGGGTTTTTAACTTATAACGCGAACCGAGGTCCACCCACATCCACTCGTGCTTGCGGGGGAGGGACGGTAACCCCTCCCCCGCTTACATGTGTACTATCTATACACAAATATCACGCAAACCGTACAATGTTAAAGCGGTGTCCAATCGTGCGGTGTCCAATCGTTCGGTGTCCAATCGTGCATTGTGCGTGTCCAATCGTGCGATGTCGAATTGTTCTGTGTTCAATCGTGCGGTGTGCAATCGTTACGTGTCCAATAAAACGTGTCCAATATTACGTATCTAATCGAGCGGTGTCCAATCGTTACGTGTCCAAAGGGAGGTCACCCGAGAAGGAGTATGGAAGGACGCAAGAAGATACATACATACATTTACTCTCTCAGGTACACACACTGAGACGCGTGCCGCAAGTAAACTGCACTTTTTGATGGCTCTGGATATAGGTCAACGTTCCGTAGGGATGCTAGGACGTCTTCTGCGAGCGGTACGATCTTCGGTCCTGTTTTAGGTTAAGGAATTTAATCCTTTTAACCTAAGACCCTGGACCTCGTGTGATTTTGAAGAAGCGAGGAGAGCGAGGTCTTCGGGCGCGGGCAGATAAGACACTTTGTAGCGTTTCTCTTAGCGCTACAAAGTAGCCCGTCTGTTCGGGCTTTTAGTTTAAAATAGGTGAGATTGAGTTTTATCTTAACAATAATAAAAACATTTATTATAAAATTGGGGTAAATCCATAGACATAGTACATCCAGACCATAGACGTATATAATAGACTAAACATTGCCATTCGAGAGTTTCCGGCAGGATCTGAAGGACAAAAGATATGCTTGCAGTGCCGCTTTCCTTTTCTAATTGTCACAATTGCGGCCTACTTAAATTGCAGGATCTTAAACATTGTATAACGTAGAATGGTGACACTAACTTTGAAGAAAATAGACGATACAAGTTGAAATGCGAAAAACATCTTAAATCAATACTGACAATAACAGAAAAGGAAATACAAATTGACGTGGAATGCTGACTAACACTGAAGATGATCCAATGGTAGGATCAAAACATTTGTAATGTTTTGTAAATTTTAAGGCGAGGAAATTGAGATAAGAGAAAGCACGAAAATCTTGTATTGGCTCTCATAGCTCCTTATTTAACATTTGAATTTTAATCTTCTGAGCCATTATATTTCATTTGTTTAATATATACATGGTCCGACAATAAAGTAATGAGACTGATTTTTTCCCGCCTGTTGTGGCAACTCTGCGGCCTTCTACCACAGACCATGTTTTATCTTGATCCTCAGATCCTCACCCCACATCAGCTCCAACGGGAGAGGTGCACTTGGACACGGTACATTTGGACACTGTTCATTTGGACACGGTCATTTGGACACGATCAATTGAACACCGTTTATTTGGACACGGTTCATTTGGACCGTTTATTTGGACACAGTGCATTTGAACACCGTTCATTTGGACACGATTATTTGGACACGATCAATTGGACACGGTTCGTTTGAACACGGTTTATTTGGACACGGTTTATTTGGACACGGTTTATTTGGACACGGTTTATTTGGACACGTTTCACCTGGACACCGTAAAAAATGCGGCCTGTGCAGTTGGACACCGAAATGCGCAGCCTGTGCAGTTGGACACCGAAATGCGCGGCCTGTGCAGTTGGACACCGAAATGCGCGGTCTGTCTAGTAGGACACCGAAATGCGGGGCCTGTGCAGTTGGACACCGAAATGCGCGACCTGTGCAGTTGGATACCAGAATGCGTGACCTGTACAAATGTTTTCAAGATACGGTGGTAAATGTGATAAATTATAGCAAATTTATCAATTTTACCGGTAATTGTAATCAAGACTTTTTGGTAAAAGTAATAAATCTTTCATTAATATTGTTGTGGATAGGAAAGAGTAAATCTATTGTATATAAGGTGTCACATGGATTTACAACTTTCCACGCGTGGAAAATTCACGCATGTACTTTGCAAAACACACTATGTGTCTAGTTTAACGGTAGTGTAGCCCCTCGCAGGGGGGGCGGAACCTGCTGCCTCCACGCATACACTTTCCACGTGAGACAAGTTGCCACATGAGTTTACATCTTTCCACGGGTGCTATACATATTGAAAATATTTGTACAGGTCGCGCATTTTGGTGTCCAACTGCACAGACCGCGCCTTTTGGTGTTCAACTGCACAGGCCGCGCATTTTCGTGTCCAACTGCACAGGCCGCATTTTTTACGGTGTCCAAATAAACCGTGTCCAAATGAACCGTGTCCAAATGAACCGTGTCCAAACAAATCGTGTCCAAACGAATCGTGTCCAAATGATCGTGTCCAAATGATCGTGTCCAAATGATCGTGTCCAAATGATCGTGTCCAAATGATCGTGTCCAAATGATCGTGTCCAAATAAACGGTGTCCAAGTGCACCGTGTCCAAATGAACGGTGTCCAAATGAACCGTGACCAAATAAACGGTGTCCAATTAATCGTGTCCAAATAAACGGTGTCCAAATGTACCGTGTCCAAGTACAGGCCATTCAGCTTTAATTGGTATGGCCGTGCAATCTCTCAGTCTGGAGTAGTTGCTTGACTAGTGAAAAAACATGCGTGTGCTCCTTAATTGCTCCTTACAAAAATGGAATCGCAGAATATTGCACAGCAGTACGCCATTTTTTTATTTTGTTGTGAAACCGAAATTCACATAAAAAAGGATGGCATATCCATTGGAGTCTGTTCGAGATTGCGAATGCTCGAGATCACGAATGTACTTGAATATTCTTAATTTATCGATAGTGCCATGAGTCACGGCGTAAGATATAACGCGATATTTTTTTAACAGATCCCCGCGGCTTATTTGTTTTGCGCTCACATCTTCAGAATTATTCTCCGTACGGTGTCGATAATTCTCCGGCACGGTCTTTTCGACTATCGATTCTCTAATTACAAAGATAACTGGCTATCTGCACCTTCAGTATTTCATTCCGAGAAGCCTTGATCTATTATTTCATTGGACCTTCACTAAGTGTTCGTCATCCTTGGCGCGTTCTTTGTCCCGTGTGTGTATAAAAACTTATATACTTACGGCGCGTCGCCATTCGTCATCAGTATGTCAGTAAGTCAAGATCTGTCATCGGTCGATTTGCGATGGTCAGTTTTCAGTCATGCGCGGGTATCCGACACGACAAACGAAAAAGTGTCGATAGAGATTTCATTTAAGACGCCCGCGTTTCCGAGTTTAGTTAAATTCAAATACATTTCTAAATTACGTTATTCTTTAACTCCGTCATTATTTTTGGTTGTTTAAATAAACTGTTGTGTTACTTCAAGCTTCGGTGTCAGTGGTCTCTCACCCACTATCCCTTCCTCCCTCACACGCGCGCGAACAGAGCCTATACTTTAAATTTTAAAAATTTTATATTTATTTTTTAAATACATATCACTTGGGTTGAGTTAAATAACGCAATTTTGTTATATAATAATTTTGTTAAGAAAAAATATTCCATACCGGACAAAATATTTTTAAAAAATATTTCTCAATATTTCTATAAAAATATTGCAAGAAACATTTTAAAGTGGTTTTAGGAATATTTTAAAATAGTTTAAAAACTTTTTGTCGTAACATTTTTAAAAATATTTTAAAAATCTTTTAAAAATATTTATAAAAATGTTCTTCTTTATCACCCAAACAATATTTTCTTAAATTGTTCGGCGCTCGCTTCATTGTACATAGTAATTGCCCACACAGCACACTGTATCCTGAGGATATCCCAAATTGGTCCAGATTTCTAAATACGATCCCACAGATATCACAGCAGGTGATCCCGGGATATTCCAATAGGATATCGTGAGATATCCTATTATGATCTCACGATATCTAAATATTCTGCCATATCCGTTGGCTTTGCATAAGATATCTTACGAGATCTTCTGAAGGATATATATCCTTTAGGATATATGTATACATTATTTTTTGTAAATTCTCAGGATGTACTTGTAATATCTTACAGTAGTATATTATTTTTCGTAAATTCTCGTATATAGGTACTACTCAGAATATATAAATTAATACGGATCAGAAGATAAAGTCCGCTCGCGGCGTGTTGCTTTCACCGACGACGCCGAATCGGCTAAGTCCGAAGGCGGCGTGTTGATGCGCGCGCATAGGCGAGCCGAAGTCGCCCCGATAAGAGTCGATCGGGCACAAAGCGCACGAAGCTACGAACACGAAGTCGGACGTCGGCGGTCGGACATCTTGTCAATGTGCACGTTAACAACGAGTGATCGCGACACGAGTTATTTTCCTTCAGTGTTCAAAGTCAACGATCGGCATTCATCTTGCGCGGTATCGCCGCCCAATCATCCAAGTGATCGAGGTGACGGGTAAGTGTTACATCGTCCGTGCGTCAGCGCGAGAATTATCGTTCAGGTTAAATAGCGCGACTCAGACAACATCGCGAATACGAGTGCGACAGTGCTTTTCTTCGAGTCCGTGTGTGAATCGCGACAATGCCGAGGGTGTAAATGTTAGGCACATTATGCTGTTCCGACGTACCCGAGCGTTTTTCATGTTTGTGTCCTCTGGTTTAGGCGAGAGTGAGGGGCGACGGCCCAGCAGTACCTGACGTTGGCCGATGGAAACGTGGAGATGGCAATTAGCCTGATGTTCGAGGGTGGCAGACCGCCGGAGACCGAGAACGCGGTCCCGAGCCGCCCGTGAGGGCTCCTATATTACCCACGCGTAAGACGCTAGTGCCTCCGGAGCCGATATTGTTCATTGCAACAATTGTCGAACAACGTGTATGACAGATTCCGTGATTTTGCGGCAGAAACCCGTACGCATTTTGTCCTAGAACTTATATCAATTAGAATATGTATACGTACTGGACAATTAAGAATAGGTGTATTAAGTGGGATGGTTGCATGGATGGTATGAGGATGTTAAGTTTTTAAACCAAGTTTCTTCAAATCTACTTCTTGGCATGTAAGTTGAAGTTAATAAGTTATTATTATTATTATTACATGTTGGTAATTAATGTAGGACGACAAGAGGAAGAGATGACTCGCAGAGTAACTGGCACAAAGCATATATCTCAAAAGAAAACGAAGCGACTGGAAGATCTATTTAGACCACCATGCGATATTTTCTTCTTAGGCTCCTTCATGGAAGCACGGGACCACGCAAAAACTTTAAATCGTTGGCTGCTCGTCAATGTTCAGGATCCACAGGAATTTTTTTGTCAGATTCTCAATAGAGACGTGTGGTCCAACGAGCATATCCAAGAAATTGTGAAGGATCACTTTATCTTGTGGCAAGTATGTCATGTCACCTGAATATCATGTCACTTTCTATAGTTGACGTTCTGATTCATCGAGTTACATTTGTTGCTTTTAATTTTAGGTGTTGTCTAACACTTCGGACGGGAAACGTTATATAGATTTTTACAAAGTAATGGCATATCCTTGGTGATTGTAGATCCTAGAACGGGAGAATGTATGAAAACTTACACAAATATTACTGTGGACAGTCTGATATTTGATTTAAATGATGCATTAAGCACACATGCATCTCCCGAAAGTTCACAAGTTACATCTGACTCTTCCAAGGAGTGGAATAGTTTTCCTACGAAAACGCCGCCAAAACGAAATAATATAGCTGATCAAATAAAATTAGAGAAAGTTTTAGTATTTAAATTTTACATTTTGAAATATGGTTTAGCGTAATGCAAAAAGAAACCAAAAATCTTTAATTTTAGTGTTATATGTAGATAATCGCGTTAGCAAAATATTAAGTATTATTTCGGATAGGTATTATTCTCGTAAGGAAAGTTTCATATTAGGAAATAAGAACCTTTAGTTAAGTGTATGTCACACGCAATCAATTTTACAGTGACCGTTGAACGCCTATTTTTCTTTCGTCTTACGTTTTTCAGCTAATGCACAACGAGCTGATATACTTACATTTAGAATTACTCACATTTAGATTATCGGAGCATTTAAAACGTTGTGTCTGGAGGAGCAGCTTATTTGTTTACTTTTCTAAACGCGAGATGCATTCTAACAAAATTTATAAAGTCTATTTTAATTATCTTCTATCCGAAATATCGAGATTACTGTCTGACATAACTTACAAGATAATTGCATGTTTGCACTGTAAAAATTGTTTGTCTTAATGTATTATTCAATTGAAAATGTATTCACGAGATGTTTGAACGATTGCAGTGTTCTCGAATTTTAAATCACGCTTAATTTGTAAGTACATTTTTCTGTGCAAACGATAACTTACGAGTGAGGACTCAGATTTTTTAATCTTTCCAACAAGTCGTGTGACTATAATACATTTTCCTATCCTTTTGTTCTAAATAAGCGTCATTAGATACACGACATGTAAAAAATGCATACTTTCCTATTTCTTTTTTGTTTACTTATGTGCAATCCTTTTTAAGAAAACGATTATTTTCGCTAGTTTTAAATATGTACTTCATATGTACTCAAATCACTATGTGATTTAAAGTTCGAGAACACTGCAATATTCTATAAGGAAATCGTATGTGACATAAAACAGGCAGTAATCTATTATTCTATAGCAATTCTCTCTATCACGTATGACACTCGAAGTAACAAGCATTAAACTGGGCGTTATCCAATGCTATGTATGTGTTACCGCAATGTCCTTTTATTTTAATTTTTTTTATTTTTTATTATCGTGCTCGGCGTCAGCGCAACGTTTATCGCATAATAGTGCGGGAAAACTGACTGTTTTCGTGGAAACGAATGACCGACCGTGCGTTCTATATCATTATTTCCCTTTTATGAACGGGAGAAAGAGAGAGGTGTGCTCACTTTGTAACCCTTTTCGCCGCGTTTATTTTTACCGTCGCTGCTTCCGGTAACATCAAGCGCACAAAAAAGGCGAATATTATGTATGTGCGAGCGTACACGTGGGCGAGCTCATCATTCTACAAATATGTTTCAACCCGCAATTAAGCGCCGACAATAAGAAACCACTAGGCTTCCCCCCGATGCCGCTATTGTTATAACCGGTATATTAATACATTTATAATTGTAGCGCGATAGAAAACATACGGTCTCGGGTGGAGGAGGGAAAAACCAAGTGTTCCTTCATAAAAATTCTAATAGCGCCTTTTTTAACGTTCTTTTTTTCCTTCTTGAACAAGACCATCCTTGTTGCATAATTAAATATTTTCCCCACGTAAAAGTATACTTTGTTTCGACATATCTGTGTAACGTAAAAAAAAGGACTTAGTCACTTGTGAAAACGCCGAGACCGTATGTTTCCTGTGGTAATCAGCAACATTACATTTATTGCTGTTATTTTTTTACAAAAAGTGTTAAAGTTTAAAAGTACTTTATATATGTACCTCTATTTTTGTACGGTGTACAAAATGTTTTTCACAACACCTCCACGGAAAAATGTTCGACTCCCATCCCTGTAGAGAGAGGCGAAAGTGGCCAATTTCACGCCAGGGCTTACTTTTCGCCCGCTATATTGGGTGAAAAGTATAAATTTTCTTCCCTAGGGAGGAAAGTAAGCCCTGGCGTGAAATTGGCCACTCTCGCTCCTTTCTACAGGCATGGAAGTCGAACATTTCCGTAAAGGTGTTGTGAAAAATATCGTGTGCACCTCGGGTCGAAAGCTTTTTCAGACTCGTGTAATATGTATTTTTATTTTTACTGATTGTATTTTTTTTAAGGGGGCATATACCTTTCTCGGCTTCAAAAAATCGATTTTTTTTTAATTGCATATTTCGAAAGAACAACATTTCAGGAATGTAAATCCAAAGCCATTTAAAGAAATTCAAAAAATTGAAGAAGTTACAGCACTTTGTACTGAGCGCCGTCCGAGCGTCTGTTAGGCCGTTTCGGAGCAACGCGCAGGTAACAGCGTTCGACTCTTGTACCCCCCGCTGGTAGCTGACCTCCCATTGTAATTTAAATAAAAGTTTGTTTCTGGGTAGTAGGTACATAAGTCTTTTAATAGATGGCACTTCAAATTTTTTCTAGAATAATCTTTAGTCCACGTATTCAGTTGCTTGGTGTCAGTTCTGTTGTACGCACATGTTACAATAAAGAGATCAAAAAGTTCTCGGGAATCGCACCGAAGCAATAAATTTCGCAAGGATTCGATACCAAAACGTCCGAAGCCGCCCAATAGATGGGCATTAGAAAGTGAAATCGAGACGACCACTAAAGCTGCGAAGAAATTGAAATCGGAGAATAGTATGCTCGTGCCGGAGAATGACAGTTTGAATTACAGAATTTTAAATTTCAATTTAGTTTTCAACGAAATTTCACAGGTTGTGAAATGTAAAACGTGCGGAGGCGACGTGAAATTTCAAACAGAAAGTTCTCGAGGCCTTGGTTTTAAAATTTTGATACTTTGTGACGAGTGCAGGCCAACTGACATTTCTTCTTGTCCAAAAATCGGTTTATCGTACGAAATAAACCGTCGATTTAGTTTTGCTATGCGTTGTTTAGGACATGGAGCATCAGGTAAGAAAAAATTTTGTGGATTGATGGACTTACCTCCTCCTGTTGCTCAAAAATCTCACGATGAAATCCAAAAAAACATTCATATTGCATCCAAGGCCGTTGCGGAAATGAGCATGAAGGACGCGGTACAAGAAGAGCAGCTGAGGATGAGTTTGGAGCAAGAAGTCGAAAATGTTACGGATTTATGTGTTTCTGGAGACGGGACTTGGCAAAAACGCGGATTTTCTTCTTTGTATGGCGTATGCAGTCTCATCGGTGCACATTCGAAGAAAGTTGTCGATGTCAATGTAAAATCTTCTTACTGTAAACAATGCGAAGTTTGGGACAAAAAGAAAAACACCGAAGAGTATAATGAGTGGAAAATCGAGCATGAAAGCAATTTCCAAGCGAATCATGAAGGCTCCGCCGGAAAAATGGAAGTAGATTCCATCAAAGAAATGTTCCATAGATCAGAAGAACAGTACGCAGTACAGTAAAGTATACGCACTACATTGGTGATGGCGATTCAAAAACGTATAAGGGTATCGTTGAATCTAAACCATACAAAGATAAAGAAATACAAAAAAAAGAGTGCATCGGACACGTACAGAAACGCATGGGCGCTCGACTCCGGAAATGTAAGAAAGATCACAAAGGTATTGGCGGAAAGAATAAATTAACTGCGAAGATGATAGACAAACTCTCCGTGTATTATGGTCTTGCTATTCGGCGCAATTTCGACTCGGTAGAAGGAATGCGGAATGCTGTGTGGGCTACTTTTTATCATTATAGTTCGACGACAATAAAACCGCAACATCATCTTTGTCCTGAAGGCTCGGATTCATGGTGTGAGTGGCAACTAGCAAAAGCGAACGGATCTTTGGACAAGTACGAGCAAAGCTACAATACCTTACCTGACGACGTTTTGAATGCAATTCGCCCTATATACGAAGATCTTTCAAATGAGTCGTTATTGAAACGTTGCCTCGGCGGATATACTCAAAACACGAACGAAAGTTATAATAACTTGATCTGGAGGATAGCTCCGAAAAATACAAACAGTAGCGCTCGAGTCGTCAAAATTGCGACTTTTCTCGCTGTTTGTTTATTTAATGAAGGAACCTTAGCTCTTTTGAAAGTAATGAGTACAATGGGAATAGCAGTTGGACGAAACGCAGTACAATTTGCTGCGTTGAGTGACACTCGCCGCTGCGATCAAGCAGACGTCCGAGAGCAGCATGCAACACGGGAGGCCCGACTAAAGCGCCGCCTTGAAAAAAACCATCAAAATGATGAGCACCTTGCCCTGGAGGATTCCCTGTATGGCCCCGGAATAGATGATTACATGTAAGTCGTGAGAAAACAGTTTTATCATAGTGTAAACTTGTTCTGAAACTTTAAACGCGTTTTTCTCGAAACCATGTTTTTCAAGTCGGTACCATAAATATCTCGGTAATGGGTCAACCGATCTATTTAATTTTTTTTTTAAATAAAAGTTCATAAAATTTACCAGTCCTTGACCCATGCTTTTTGAAAAATTTTGATTTTATATATTTTTTTTAAAACAAAAAAGATTGAAATTTTTGTCGAAAATCGATACCTAAATTTTGACAGTTTGCCATTTTATTGAAAATTTGAATTTTCAAAAAAGGATGGGTCAAGGACTAGAAAAATTATCAAACTTTAATATTCTGTAACTCTTTTTTTTGTTTCAGATGATCCTGCGGAGATATCCATGGTACCGCAATTTCAAACATTTTGTGCGGGACTTACTTCAAGAGGCGAAAGAGGGGGGATGATTTATTAAAAATAATAAAGAAAATTTTTTTTTATAACTACAATAGATGTACTTTGTTGTACAAAAAACCCTTACCTTCAAACATATTTTTTTATTGTTAAAAAAATCACGAAATATGCCTATTTTTTGGGCCGAGAAAGGTATATGCCCCCTTAAATTGGAGGTACTTTGTTTAAAAACTATATTCTTTTAATAAATAAAGATTTAATATGCAATGTACAATATACTTATTTTTTCATGTACATCGTGGACAGAAATATTGTTTCTCTTTTGTGATAAATTTCGGAATGTGTTCATTTAATTTTACAATTTATTTTCCAATGGAAGAATTCTTTTATTAAACAAGACGAATGCACATTCCGAAATTTATCACAAAAGAGAAACAATATTTCTGTCCACGATTGTACGATTATCCCCTTTCTGGTTAAACCATAATTTCATTGTATATAAAATATCCATACGATATCCATACGATATCGCGAGTGTATAATTAATATCTTGCGATATTTTTCGATCTGCCTCGGATATCCTGTGGACCGTCATCTAAGATGTCTGCAAGATCTAAATAGCCGGACACTTGTGCATCCACTGGATATCCACCGGATATCTGAGACCATTTTGGGATGTCCTACGGTTATTGAGATATCCCAAAATGATGTCTGTAGGACGTCCCTCAAATAAAGTGTGCTGTGTGGGTGTTAGTATAGTCATATATTCATTAGTATAGTCGTATTCGCGTTAATATTCGCTTTATTTAGTAGTTATTTCGGGTACTTGCCATTAGGCTTTACCATGAGCTGTCAATGCTCATTATTCGGTATATTGCCGATAAAATCAGTTTATTCACGGTGACTCATGCGAAACGTCGGTAGATCGCGATCGAATCGTATTATCGATATTTTCGCGACTCACTAATCGGTGCTGCCCTCGTTCACCCTACGAGGGCACCCGTTATCAAGGTAAATGAAAGTAGTAAATAAAAGTGGATTTATAATTATACACAGTATGTGATCAAGGATCATTAAATATTGCAGCTATAAATTTATTATGTGACGAAACTGCAAGAAAAAACTGGCAGCAGGGTAAAGAGTATTGTATGTATCCTTTATATTTATAATTAATACCTAGAAAAATATATTTTAATATTATGTTGTATTATATATAACATTATTATATTATAAATATGTACATCTTTTATATGTATAGGGAGTACCATTGAGTTACATGGAACTGAAATTATTCCATTCTTTGATTCTTCTCATTTAATCAAAGGCATTAGAAATAACTTACTAAATAAAGATCTTGAAATAGAAGTCCCCCAAAATATTAATAAAAAGATATTTGTATCATGGAAATATTTAGAATTAGCATATAATATAGACACCCGTAGAAATACATGCAATCGTGTACTATCAAGAGACACGGTAGTGTCTTGCGCTTAGTACGCGCGGAGCGAGACGCACCGGACTCTTTTACGCGAACGCACGAGTTGCGAGTACTCGAGATTTTGAAATCTCAATAACGAGTGAACGGATCAAGTTCTAAGTAGGCTTGATCGATAGCTTTAGTCAATTTACAAATAAGAGTGTTTTTATTTTTTCCTTACGTGCCCTACGAGCGGAGATATTGCGACGCAAAGTCCAAATATGAAAATTTTATTATTAGAATTAGCAAGATACGTAAGATACGTAAGATACGTCGACGTCTCTCATGCCATCATTTCATTGGCGGAGGAGTCGCGTCCTTTTCACTTTTTCGACACTGGCGGTGCTAGTACACTATGGACACTATGGACGAACCAGTGGAAATTAAAAAAAAATCCGCATGGCTTGACCGTTGTTTATTCGCGTTTGCTGCAAATAAAAATAGAGGATGGATCACGAAGACGAGTTCCTTAACACCTTCTTCACCCAGGTCGCACAATTATGCTTCGACAAGGCCAAGGAGACAGTTGTGAGTGGCTAAATTCCTGTTATATGTATGTGATATGAATACTTGCAATTGTATAGTTGTATCTGAGAGAAAATGTATCTTTAATTCAGGAGAGAGAAAGGGAGTCGTGCAAGCAGATACAAATATGTCCATGGGGAATACTCCTGATGCACTTACCGCAGATAGCCGTGGCAGAGTGTTCATATGAAGATTTAGGTTCTCTCAACACTAAAAACAAAGGTTTCCTCAGAAAAGATGTATGTATTTAACAAGGAAGAAGTTGCTTTAGTCATCGCTCGTCTCAAGCTTCATTTATGTTGATATTATTTACAGAATTCCTTGAAGACTGTCTACGAATCGTTGAAGTCTGACTTGAAAAGAGTAGAGGAAATGACCAAGGGTCTACGAATCATTGAAGTCTGACTTGAAAAGATTAAAGGAAATGACCAAGGGAATGAACTCTATCGGCACGATATATTAGCGCTTCAAACCTTCTGTTTCTAATGTCACATATGTGATTATTGCATTACAGCTACAAGAGATTGTACAACATGAGTATAAACAGCAAAGTTATGAAGCATCAGGAATTGTTGTAGTGTATAGAAGGGATAGTGAAATGCTATTTATTATCCTGTTCTCATTTGGTTGCTATTAAGACAAGTTTAACGTGCATATCCCCTCGTGATTTTTTAGTAATGTAAAATATTGTAGACTTTAATGCGTGTAAGAAGCTAATAATTTTTATTATTCAGATTAGAATGTGAAACATTAGTTCAATTAATGAAAGCGCAAGTGGAAGTTCAAAACTGGAGGTTTTTACTGTTATAAGTGTGGTTTTGAATAAACACTTAATATTGTTATCAGACTTTTATTAATG
Source organism: Temnothorax nylanderi (assembly GCF_030848795.1). NCBI lineage: Eukaryota > Metazoa > Arthropoda > Insecta > Hymenoptera > Formicidae > Temnothorax > Temnothorax nylanderi. The sequence continues at coordinate 23,984 of NW_027249790.1, forward strand.
TATCCGTAGTAATAATAATATTATAATGCGACTCTCGTGGGACCACACGACTCGACTATCCGAGTGTTCCCAAAACTCTGCATGCGCCGCCTGGGGGTTACCATCGTCTCTACACCAACCTTAAACTATGCACAACCATGACATCTCCCCCTTTTTATTTTTTATTTTTTTAAGTCACCAGTTTTTTATTTACCACGCACATATAATCGTTTAAATACGCCGGCTTTTTTACAACTCTGCCTGATTTCGTTGACACGTACGGCGTACTTACAACTGGTAGCTTAACGCTCTCTTGAACAACCGTTTGATCCCTTAGAGGCTCAACAATGGACTGACTTGACAGCGGTGTCTCTTCCAAATCGTACTTATGTTCGTTAAATGTTATTCCTGTTGATAGATCTTTCCTATTACGTTTAATCAACTGACTCTGCTTTGTTTTTATTTGGTATGTTCTTGGATTTGAATCCAGTCCCATTACAATTCCACTTTTATGTGGTACTAGTTTGTTTTTACTGTGAATCTTGACTGTATCCCCTATCTTACACTTTGGAAGTAACTTCGCACCTCTATCATAATACCTCCTTTGCTGAGCCTGACGCTTTCTTAACATATCCGCAAACTGCTCTGACTCTACTCTATTCTTATAAATATAAGACAGCTCGGTATCGAATTTCTTATTTTTCTCCCATATATAAGTTCTGCTGGAGTAAAACCACTCTCATCGATTGGCATATTTCTATACTGTAATAACGCCATCTCCTTATCTTTCCCTTCCTGAATGGTCTTTTTCAAAATTCTTTTTAACGTTTGTATGTGTCTTTCTGCGAGACCATTTGATTGATGATGTTTAGGAGTAGTGATTACATGTTTAATGCCCAACTCCTTTAAAAAATTTACAAATCTACCACTTATGTACTGAAGTCCCGAATCCGTGTACAATATTTTCGGTATTCTGAACCTAGCAAACATTTCTTTTAAAGACTTTATCGTCGTTTCTGTAGTTAAATCCTCTAGATCATTTATCTCTACAAACTTACTGTACGTATCTACTACTAGTATAAAATGCTTTCCTAACAAATAGAAGATATCTGTAGCTAAAACCTCCCACGGTTCTTCCGGAATTTCTTTCTCTAACATTGGTTCTTTACTATTATTTCTCTGATAGCTTTTACATAAGTCACAATTACTTACGAGATCTTCTATCTGTTTGGACATTCCTGGCCAAAATAACGACTTCCTGGCCACCGCTTTACATTTCTCTTTACCAAAGTGAGCATAATGTATCTTTGATAGCATAAGTCTTCTCAACGCTTTCGGCACTATTATGCAAGTATTTTTTAACATTAAACCATTACATTTAGTGAGTTCTTCTTTGAACGAGAAATACGGCTTTACTACTTCTGTTAGCTCGTGTTTATTTTCTAGCCAACCCTTTCTAATATACTTTACTACTTCCTGAAGTTCTTTATCTCTCTCCGTTTCCACTTTTAGTTCATTTAATCTTACATCTGTTATATTAAAACTTTGTTCCACAAAGAATACATATGCTTCAATTTTTTCTTCCTCCAAAGAGTCGGTCGTTTTTAAATATGATCTACTTAGATGATCCGCTACTACCAACTTTTTTCCCGGTACATATTTTAATTGTACATCAAAATTTTGCAAACTTATACGCATTCTTTGCAGTCTCGGAGGACATTTATTTAATGGTTTTTTAAAAATCGAAATCAGTGGGTTATGGTCTGTTTCTACTACAAATTTTTGACCAAATAAGTATTGTCTAAACTTAATACAACCAAAAAATATGGCCAAGCACTCTTTTTCTATCTGACTATACATTTTTTCTGTTAATGTTAATGCTCTTGACCCATAAGCCACTGGTCTTTCCTCTTGTAATATTGCACAGCCTAATCCTTTACTTGACGCATCTACGCTTAGTGTTATCGGCTTATTTACATTAAAATACGCAAGAACCGGAGGACTACATAACGCCTCTTTTAATTTCACAAAAGATCCTTGTTGTGCTGTGCCCCATACAAACGGCACATCTTTTTTTATAAGCTGTCTTAAACTATACTAGTTAACTGGGCACAATTTGGTATAAACTTTGATACGTAATTTACTGTACCTAAAAACGTTAGCAACTCTTTTTTATTCTTTGGTACGCTCATTTTTTCAATTGACTGAACTTTCTCTTTATCTATTTCTATACCGTCTCCCGTTAATATATGTCCTAAATATCTGACTTTATTTACATTAAAAATACATTTTTCAGCATTTAACTTTATTCCATATTCTTGTGCTCTCTTAAAAACCTTATCCATTATTCTTATTAGTTCTTCTATAGTTTCTGCCCATATTACCACATCATCTGCATAAATGCCTACATTTTCAATCCCTTCAAATATTTGACTGAATACTCTATAAAATACTTCTGGACTCGAACAAATTCCATACGGTAATCTATTAAAATAGTATCTACCAAAGGGAGTATTAAACGTCGTGAACTCTCTACATTCCTCTGTTAATTATATTTGCCAAAAAACTTTATTCGCGTCTAACTTGGTAAAATATTTTGCTTTCTTTATCTTTGCCGCTATTTCCTCAACTGTCGGTAATTGAACATATTCTCTTTTAATACAGGTGTTTAAATACTGTAGGTCTAAACAGACTCTTAACGTTCCGTCTGATTTATTCACAATTACAAGCAAATTCACAAAATCTGTTGGTTTTTCTACTTTCGAAATTATACCTGCATCTTCCATCTTTTTCAACTCAATTTTCAACTTGTTTATTAATCTAAATGGTACATGTCTGCAGGGCTCTACTTTACCTACACTACCTTCTTTTAGTTCTATTTTATATTTATAGTTTTTTATTATTTATAGTAATAGTCTATCTTTCAGTCTTTTATCGATAATACCTGCTACTATGCGATCTCTAATCAAGCGGTCTTTTAGTGTCCCGAAATTACACTCGGTGCTTAATTTCCTCAGTTCTGTTAGATACGCATCAAACATTTCCCCCGGTTGTTGATTACGGGTGAAAAACAGATGCGAATTTACACTTTCGTTCTTTACCGGCATTAAACCCTAAAAATATGAACCCTCAAATGAAAGTAACAAATATGGCGTCCCAATGAGAATCTCTTAAGGGCTCCGCTCGCTGAACCGGACTCCTCGCCTCGATCCTCCCTCTCGGACGCTAGCTGCCGCAGCTCTCCCTTTCCTGGCGGTGAGCTCTCTCTGGTGACCGACTCTCGCTCGGTTGGTCTCCAGAACACGCGCCGCAACGATCAATCCGTCAAGAAAGAGGTAACGGACTCGACACGTTCGAAGAAACGCAAGCAAGTGCGGCCATGACACCTAACGAGTGAAGAAGGAGACGGGGGCTCTTTGAGAGTGGCGACTCGCGCGTCGCGCCATCTAATGTGAAACGATCGGGCGTTGTAAAACGCGAAAAGAATTCGAACGCAATATCTGAACAAATTATTTAATTTTTAGTAAGTCCAATTATTTAATATTTATTTTCATAATTAAACTTATTTTTTATTTTGATAAATGTAAATACAAATATCTTATTGTATTAATATTTAATATTAATAATTTAATTAGTTGCTTAATTTAACTTCTTGTTTAATAAATGAGCGGATGTAGTACTGAAAATGTACCTATTATATAATATTTTAATTTTCAAAATTATCAAATTACAAACAGGAATTTTGTTGTGACTTTTACAGTTATAAAGTAACTATTTAATGGAAATGGAAGCCTTAAAAAATTAATATTGTAACGCAATTATTATAATGCTCAAATCATAAAATATTTACATTATCCATGTCTGCCAATACAATATAATTTTTTATTCATATTGCATTCTATATAATGGCAATGTTATTATATATTTGACAGGCAAATCAAAATAGCTTCGAATCGATATCGAAATGATGAAATATCGATGTCTTAACAGAAAATACATAATTTGTCTGTTTACAGTCTGGCGCGATGAATGTATGTCACAAATATTCTCTTCTTTAAAAAAATGTCATATAGCACAAACATCGAAATAAGCTTCAAATTTCGAGCATTATTTTGATATGATGTAATATCGATGATTTCGACGTCAAGTAGACGTCGATTCGATGGGTAATTTCTCGCTGGATAAGGCCTAAGTCAAATTTTTTAAATGAAAACCCCTATTTTTTATTGTACCATGTTTCTCTATTAATTAATTTGAACAACTTTTGTTTGAAAAATTCTTTTATTTGCCTAATACTTTTTGAGATATTCAAGGAAAACTTGATAACTTTTTCAATATTTAGCTTATGATATCTTGATAATTGTTTGCCAGAGGAAAAAGTGGTATAGAGGACTTTTTGACTTAATTTTATCTTAAGAATATGCTGTTGCAATAGCACTCCAATTTTTTTAAATATTTGTAAACACTCCAAGAAAATGTATACATAAATATTTTTAAAAAATTGGAGTATACTATTGCAACAGCACATTTTTTAAATAAAATTAAGTTAAAAAATCCTTTGTACCACTTTTTTCTCTGGCAAACAATTATCAAGATATCACAAGCTAAATATATATTGAAAAAGTTACCAAGTTTTCCTTGAATATCTCAAAAAGTATTATATATTATACTAGCTGGTTACCCGGGCTTCGCCCCGGAGGACATATGTCATAAGACACACAAATAGTCTCTCTCTCTCTCTCTCTCTCTCTCTCTCTCTCTCTCTCTCTCTCTCTCTCTCTCTCTCTCTCTCTCTCTCTCTCTCTCTCTCTCTCTCTCTCTCTCTCTCTCTCTCTCTCTCTCTCTCTCTCTCTCTCTCTCTCTCCTCTCTATCTCTCTCTCTCTCTCTCTCTCTCTCTCCTCTCTCTCTCTCTCTCTCTCTCTCTCTCTCTCTCTCTCTCTCTCTCTCTCTCTCTCTCTCTCCTCTCTCTCTCTCTTCTCTCTCTCTCTCTCTCTCTCTCTCTCGCTCTCTCTCTCGCTCTCTCTCTCTATCTCGCCTCTCGCTCTCTCTCTCTCTCTCTCTCTCTCTCTCTCTCTTCTCTCTCTCTCTCTCTCTCTCTCTCTCTCTCTCTCTCTCTCCTCTCCTCTCTCTCTCTCTCTCTCTCTCTCTCTCTCTCTCTCTCTCTCTCTCTCCTTTCTCTCTCTCTCTCTCTCTCTCTCTCTCTCTCTCTCTCTCTCTCTCCTCTCTCTCTCCCTCTCTTCTCTCTCTCTCTCTCTCTCTCTCCTCTCTCTCTCTCTCTCTCTCTCTCTCTATCCTCTCTCTCTCTCTCCTCTCTCTCTCTCCTCTCTCTCTCTCTCCTCTCTCTCTCTCTCTCTCTCTCTCTCTCTCTCTCTCTCTCTCTCTCTCTCTCTCTCTCTCTCTCTCTCTCTCTCTCTCTCTCTCTCTCTCTCTCCTCTCTCTCTCTCTCTCTCCCCCTCTCTCTCTCTCTCTCCCTCGCTATCTTACATGCACGTGCGACGCGATCTCGATGCGCATCGCGCTCATTCTCGTGACTATAATCGCAAAGGGTATTACTTCCGGCCGATACGTCGGCGCCTTTGCGAAATTTTATTACATTTATTTACTATTAATTTATTTTATATTTATAATTATTTATTTTTAAAATATAATAATTGTACATTAATTGTTTAAAAAAATTTATTTATTTTTCTCAAATAATCTTCTACATTATAATTTTCCAAATTAATATTATATTTTCTTATTTTTGTTCTTTTTCTTCTGAGTCTGATTTTTAATATATTTTTCTTCTTGCTGATTAACACGCTTTTCCATGTCTTGATTTCTTTTTGCCTTTGCAGCTTCCTCCATTTCATAATTTAGTGCTGCTTTTAGCCGTAAATCATCCTGACCGTCTTCTAGTACTGAATGCCATATATATATATTTAAAAAATATAAATATTGTTTTAAAAAAATTTATTTTACACCCATGAAATATACGTTTTGCAATATTAAATAAAACTCAATTAATTAATTAATATTTATAATTACAATTTTTGTAATCTTCCATTTCCTTCGTCCAATCTTCTAAGATCCAAATATTAATATTGTTAAATATCGCCGTGCGTAGTTAAGGCTCGTCCAAAATTAATATAATTATTTTGTAATACAATATATTATATATATATATATACATATATATATATATATATATACATATATATAAGATATATATATATATTGAGACTGGCGTTAAAATCTTTGACGAAGATTAGTAGTTAATTTTGCGTGTAACGCCGACACCTGGCGCGGCCTGGGTCAAGGGCTGCCAGGGCTCTAAGAATTGACTAATATTTTATGACAATTGGGCGCCAGTTAGTTTTGTAAGAACTAACAAACTCACGTTTTATTGATCCACGACTAATTATGAGACACTCAAGGGGAGTTCCGTCGGGGACCCAAGGAATATTGCGAAAGTCAAGAGAAGAGAGATAGACAAGCTATACAAGCGTATTAATTTAATTAAACTTACATACAGGTTATGTTACTGCTACCGTATACAGCGTACGGCCCGCTCACAATCTCTATATCACGTTGACAGTTGTTCGGAACACTCGTACAACACAACGCTCTACAGTATTATCAACTGGCAGACAAAATCACTCGGACCCTACACGCCGAAGACCGACGAGCAAGTTCTCCAACGCTCTAATATGACAATGTATGATTCGGACTGTTCACGCCGAAGACCGACGAGAGAGTCTCCTTTCGTCGATCTCTCGGTCGTCCTGCTACCACGCGACCACACCTTCGATCCTAGTCGTTATCGGTCGATATATTCCGTCGCGTGCGGCTACGCTATTGGCCCTCTGTCTCGGCGGTTTTCGAGGCTTGGCGCTCGCACAGCGCGGGCAGTACGACAATCGGCAGCCCTATCGGATCGGTTATTACATCGAGTGTCGATGTCGAGGGGAAGGATTATATTCTCCTGTCACACTCCCCTCCCTCGAACCTTGACATCGTGAATGAGATGCTCGGAAGGTCTCGTACGGGCCGTGCCTTCGCCCTGCTGCTCCACTTATAGTCACCTGAAAATCTCCCTTTCACCCATAATTTATGGGTATGACATTTCTCATTGACTTTGGCAAATTGAGGAAGGGATGTTAGTAAGTGAGGCTGGAAATGGTACACTTATTATTTTGGTGACAAATGTATTTAAAGTCACGGTAGCCTAATTATGCTTTATAATCTTGTAATGCTTATTTGCTAAGTGAGACGAAAGAACACAACGGAAGACTTATCTATACCTATTTTGACGACCCTTACTAAAATTAAATTTGACAAATTCACCGAAACAACGTAAATTAAACTTGTCAATAGTTACGGTGAATAATAAACTCGGCAAAACAGACATATAAAAACAAAATATTTAGGACAAAATGTTTAACATTGGTCGTCGAAGTCTTCATGAGGAGGGTAGCCTACGTCCTCTTCTTGTACTTGGTGGGTACTAAGACGTGGATTTCCTCCCCGTCTCGCATTTCCGGTCTTTCCCGCATGATCTCATCCAGCGTTTTCCTGTTGCGCGGTGCGCATACCGCTTGAATCGCAAGGAGGTTCTTTTCTACTGACAACTCTCTTGCTGATGGTGCAGCGGAGTTGGCGACGACCGGTGTGGAGAAAAGGGCGTTCTCCCGAATTAGGAAGGCGCGTGCGCGGTTTGGTTAGTCTGTGGGGTCGTCGAATTTAGCCTTGACTCTCCTTTTCAGGATCTCTGTGCCCTCGTTGACCAGGTATTGGTGGTCTTTGGATATCAATGCTGTAGGCCAGGTTGCATAATTGAGTCTCAACCAGTCGACGATGTCTCCGTACCGGATATTGCAGTCCGGGCATTCCGGGCAATAGAGGGACGACGTCCGTAGCGCATCCGGGGCACCGGTTGAGAGCGAGCTCGTGTTCTATCCCATGTGGGTAGACGCAGTCGTCGGTGTCAAATCCATCGGCCCCGCAAACTTGGCAGAATCCGGGACGATAGGGCAGTCTGCAATCTTTGAAATGATGCTCCTTTGAGCGGCAGTTGACGCATCCAGCGACGTGCTTTTTGCCTACGGAGGTGACGAAGGTTTGAGTGCCACGATCCACCTTAGTTGATTGCATGCGTTCCACTAGGAGTTTAGCCCGTTTAATAATGAGGTCTTTGAGCATGCCTTCGCTGATTATTCTACAATCGGCGAAATACAACGGCGTTTTCCCGCCCGTGGCATCGGGAAGTTCCGAGACGCCGAGTTCCTTCAGCACTTCGTCGAAGGACGGCATTTTTGCCAGTGGAAGTGGCATTACGGCTACCGAAGGGGCGACCAATGCCCTAGGATCGTCGGTTGTCTTCAACTCCCTTTTCCATTTCGACGATGTTTGCAAGGGATGATCCTTGCTGGGGATGCGGTTTCGTTTTACGTTTTCCGCACGGACTTCGGCAGCGGAAACCCTCGTTGGTTTCGTCAACTTGAGGCGAGGAGGGGGAAGGGCCCGGATTTCCTTGAGTAGTCGAAGGACTTCGGGGCTTGTTGCGGGTGTGGCTTCCCCAACTTCCTCCTCTGGGAGTGGCTGGTCGTAGCTACCTGTCGTGGAAGTCTCCGACACGTTACGCGAGTGCGGGGATCGTCGCGCAACTCCCGAAGTGGCGACGGATGCGGCCTCTGACAAATTTTCGTGCTCATCGTCCCGTGTGGCCGAGATTTCCTGCCACGGTGTTTTATCCCGCTGGGGCTCGCGTTTGGTTAGGAGGGCCTTGACCTGCTCCTCGATCTCTAATTTTCGTTGGAGCAGCTCTTCCAAGCTCGACGTGATTTCGTCGTCTCCGCCGTCCATGATGTTCTGTCGATTACAGATGAGTCCTGTCGAATGGCCTGCAAAGTTTAAGAGTTGCGTAAACTCCGCCGAGGAACTTTCAAATCCGTTACATAATATTTTCCAATGACTTTATCGGTTTTGTCTGCCAGTTCGACGATCATTGGCCCAATTATTCGCTTTACAATTGCTGGGTCGAGGTAGCGGTGACCCAGTTTAGCTGAGTACCCTCCAGCTTTGTTACTCAGTCTTTTGTTCGGATAAAAAACTTCCGCGCCGATATTTAAGTCAAACCGTCTCATTCGGTCACAATTAGCATTGGCAAGACGTTTGTCGGAGGATGATTTCAACTGATTTTTGACCTGATGTCGTAATTCGTCGAATTTACTCAATTTTTTAACCCAGTGTTTGACCAAGTCATCCGTTACCTCCTCATTACCGTCGACGAAACATCTCCGCTGGTTTATGTTTGCCTCTCGCGCGTAATTTAAGTAAAACAGCGTGACTCTACTACCGGCATGTGGTACCGTATTGTAAGCGAGTTGAAGTTTTGACAAATCTTTATTCCATTCGTTTTGACTATCTTTTATGAACGCGGCAATCATTGGTTTTATTGTCCTATTGACGCGTTCTACCGGATTTGCTTGAGGGTGCGCTAATGGGGTAGTGATGTGATTTATTTTCTTAGCTGTAAGAAATGCTTTGACGTCTTTGTTTACGTATTCGGTACCGTTATCTGTAATAATTGACTCGGGGATAATTCCCCATTTATCGAATACCGTCTCCAAGATTCTAACGACATTTTTACCGGTTTGCTTACATACTGGGAACAGTTTGACAAATTTTGTATAGAGATCCTGCACGACAATTATGTATACATTCCCCTTCTTTGAACGAGTAAACGGCCCTACCGTATCGATTGACAATTGCGCCCACGGTGTGAGTAGAGGTCTTGTCATCAAAGGTCCCTTCAGTGGCCTCTGATTAAACTTGACTTTCATGCGTCGCAGTCCTCGACAAAGGATTTTACGTCCTGCGACATGCCTGGCCAGTAGTAGTTCTGTCGTATTCGATCGTATGTGCTATCTCTACCTAGGTGCCTGCCTGTGGAGTTTCGTGGTTTTCTCGCAAAATCTCGAGAACTTCAGCTGGTCTGACCACTCTTTTCCACGGATGTACGTCATCGATCAGCATTTTCGCGTAATCTGGTCTATGATAATATAACTCGTCATTCTCGATCTTCCAATCCGTGAACCTATCGGGTTGTTTGCTTACGAGTTCGCGTTTTACATCATACCAATCTTTGTCACAGATAGTTGTTAACCTAATTTGACTTTTAATTGTTTCCTCGACCGTTTTCTCCCACCCGAAGGGATCGACGTCGACGTCGTACATGCGCGAAAGGGCGTCCGGCGCCTCGTTTGTTGTTCCGCGCCTATACTCGACTGTCATTTTATGCTGTAGAAGATAGATAGCCCACCTCGCTAGGCGGCCTACGGGGTTTTTTAATCTGTAGAGCCACTGTAAAGCCTAATGATCCGTGACGACTTTAAACGGCATGGTCTCCAAGTAACAACGCAATTTATTGACCGCCCAAACCACCGCCAGACACTCCTTCTCGGTAGTAGTATAGTGCAATTCCGCGCCTCTCAACGGTCGACTTAATACTTCGATTAAATTCTCCTTATCACCGTCAGGGTCTTTCTGTACTAGTATCGCACCTAGCTTGAAATCACTGGCGTCTGTGTACAAAATAAAAGGTTGTCCCGGTGTCGGCGTGTACAGTCGCGGCGCGTTGGCTAATGCTGATTTAATTTCGTCAAACGATCTTTGTTGGACTTCCGTCCATCTCTACGGGACTTTCGGACTGGTTAGTTTATTCAACGGTCCCTGAACTCGGGCGATGCTTTTCAGGTGACGATGGTACCAATTTACAAGACCGTTAAATTGTCGCAACTGCGTTCGATCTTTGGGAACCGGGAAATCAAGAATTGGTTGGATTTTTTCTGGGTTTGGCCTTATACCAAACTCGTCCACTATATAACCCAAGAATTTCACTTCTTTACAGGCAAAACTACTTTTCTCACGATTAATCACGAGTTTTGCTTCGCGTAGAACCTCGAACAAAATTGATAATATTGCAAGATGTTCCTCAAGATTTTGACTAACTACAATCTAGTCATCTAAATACGCGAATACCTGATCCGCCCACTTATTCGGGAGATGTCTTTCGGCGATTTTTTCTTTAATTTTACGTTTTAATTGGTCCATCAGACTCTGGAAAGTAGACGGCGCGCCTGTTAACCCATATGGCATTCTCAACCACTCCAGCAATCCCTTGCCCTCGACGACGAACGCAGTATATTTCCTACTTTCCTCGTCCATTGGAATTTGGTTAAAAGCTTCACTCATGTCTAGGGTCGAGATTATTTTTGCTTGATGTAGCTGGCACAAGATTGACTTTATGTGTTGGAGTGGGTAAGCAGGTTTCGCCGTTTGACGATTCACGGGACGGTAGTCTATACAAAACCTCAGACCTCCGTTTGCTTTGGAGGCTACGACCGGTGAGCACGCCCAGTCACTATTGCTCCAAGTTATGAATCCCTTTTCTAACAACCTGTCGACTTCTTTGTTAATGAATTCGCGAATTGCTTCGCTACGTCGATACGGTTTCTGCTTGTGTGGGGTCTGGTCCGTTAATTTAATTACGTGCTTTGTTAGATCTGTAACACCGGTGGATTCCCGATCAAATTTCGCGAATTCGGCGTCAAGGAAAGTTTTCAATCTATTGGCATGTTTGTCTGTCAAAGCCGTTAAGTTTGTCGGTGTGACGAATCGGTGTAATATGGGGTAGGAGTATTTACTCTCCTCCAAAGTCCACTTTTTCGTCGTTGGATCAGTTTTGACCTTAAAGGACATCCAAAAGTCCATACCGAGAATCAAATCACTCGACAAATTTGGGAGGACACTAAACCATTGAGGGCCGTAAACGTCGCCTACGTCAATTATAAAAGACGTGCCCCCCTTAGTTTTAACAACTGTTCTATCACCGAGTCGTACTCCCTTTTCCGATGTCGAGTCTGAAGAAAGTTCCTTGACTTGAAATTTTTTTACTCGGTCGTAAGTTGTCTGATTTAAGTACGATCTTTCGCTACCACTATCTATTATCCCGCGAATTTTCTCACCGAAAATCGAGATCTCCACCGGTATTCTTACGACTTTAGTCGGTTCCGTAAGACCGTTGCCGTACAAAAAATTCGACGCTGAGTTAAGCGATAGACAAGGTGCGGTGGTAACCCAATTGGTCGCCATTCTTTTAAATTGTCTAAATCTGACGAACTGCTTTGTTTCGCGCTTCCAACGTCTGATGTCTCGTCCGTCGTCTCCTTTCGTCGATCTCTCGGTCGTCCTGCTACCACGCGACCACACCTTCGAACCTAGTCGTTATCGGTCGATATATTCCGTCGCGTGCGGCTACGCTATTGGCCCTCTGTCTCGGCGGTTTTCGAGGCTCGGCGCTCGCACAGCGCGGGCAGTACGACAATCGGCAGCCCTATTGGATCGGTTATTACATCGAGTGTCGATGTCGAGGGGAAGGATTATATTCTCCTGTCACAATATATATATAAGAGTTTATTTCAAATCATATGACGACTGATTTATCAGTTTTGACATATAATATATGAAAGTAGCAACTTATCCTACATCATATAACATAATTCACTTAAAATTGCTCGACCTATGAACGATATCATTTATTAATTTTTTTAATTTATATTTATTTTTATTTATTTCTATTTATTATATATTTTTTTATATAAAAATCCTGACCGTCTTATAACGTAATTTTTTTTAAATCACGTACATTTTTTAAAACAAAAATCGGAATTATATTTAATTTATATTAATTTATACTTATTTCTATTTAATAGACAGATAGACAAACAATCGGGTTTTATATTATAATATGATTTTTTAAAATAAAAAGCATTTATTTTTTTTGGCCTTTGCAGCTTCCTCCATTTCATAATTTAGTGCTCTTAGCAGTAGATCATCCTGACCGTCTTTTAACGTACATTTTTTAAAACAAAAACAAAAATTTTTTTAATTCTATTACATTTTTTAGTTCTTTCTACCCCTATCATATTTCATATTTCATATATAATTCTTTAAGATTCGGTCAATTAATTCCTGAAAAATTGGAAAAATTTCTGATAGCGGCTTCCAAAAAGATCGGTAACGAAAAATTATACACTTTATAGCACTCCCCGGAAAGTTCTACCCCTGTTCCTACGAAATTTGAAAAATTTCTGATACCGGTTTCCAAAAAGATCGGTAACGAAAAATGTACCCCTACACTTCATATACAATTCTTTGCGATTTGGTCAATTAATTCCCGAAAAATTGGAAAAATTTCTGATACCGGATTCCAAAAAGATTGGTAACGAAAAGTTATACACTTTATAGCACTCCCCGGAAAATTCTACCCCCGTTTCATATACAATTCTTTGAGATTCGGTCAATTATTTCCCGAAAATTAGAAAAAATTAGAAAAACCGGTTTCCAGAAAATCAGTAACGAAAAACTATACACATCATCCACTAACGAATGAGTACACATCGTGGCAATTAAACCCATCCTCAAAAAATTTATAAAATTTTTGAACCGGTTTTAACTAAATCGATAAATCGGTAGATTAACGTAAAAGCATATACAATTCTTTAAGATTCAGTCAATTATTTCCCGAAAAATTGGAAAAATTTCTGATACCGGTTTCCAAAAAGATCGGTAACGAAAAATTACATTCCCCGGGAAATTCTACCCCTGTTTTATATACAATTCTTTAAGATTCGGTCAATTATTTCCCGAAAAAGTGGAAAAATTCCTAATACTGGTTTCCAAAAAAATCGGTAACGAAAAATTATACACTTTATGGCACTCCCCGGGAAATTCTACCCCTGTTTTATATACAATTCTTTAAGATTCGGTCAATTATTATTCAATATTTCCCGAAAAATTGGAAAATTTTTGGATAACGGTTCCAAAAAAGATCGGTAACAAAAAACTATACACTCTACAGCACTTTTCGGAAAATTTTACTCCTATTTTATATACTTTTGATAAAAATTCGGTCCAATAGTTTGTTGGCGAATTTTTATGTTTTCCGGGCGTAACTCCGATTCGCCAATTAGCGTAAGATGCCGGGTCGACCCCGACAGGGATCCGACGTGCGGTTTGAATGAGACACTTGATTTGGGAGGAATGCACAAATATCGTTTAATTGTCAGGTTAATACAAATGCTGGTTGCCGCGCTCTCATTTGAGCACGACACTCGGCGCGCACGTGATTCGATGAGCGCTGATCACGTGATACGAAAGTGTTCGTAGAGCGCGGAGGCGATGGCAATTAAAACGCGCAATGTAGCTTGCACGCGATGAACACACTTGAGGCGTTATACAGCAGTCGCACTTGTTCGTAACACAAGACGCGAGAATGTTCACAAAAGTCAGCTCGATCACGATGATCGAGCGCACAATGGCGAGGCACGCAGGGTGACTTATACGCGAATGTTCACTGCTCGCGGAGGCGAGAGCGAATTGCAGCACGCACGAACGGCGCGATAATTAGCGGTGCTCTGACAGAGCAGTAAACTCGGATGCACGACGGTATTTTTGAGACCGCGTGAACCGGGGTACGTTAACGGAAGCACGACGGTATACGACCTCGTGAACCGGAGTACTTTTAGCTACTGACCGCGAACTCTCGTGTTTCGGGAGCTTTCCGTTGCGCGACGCGTATCAACCAATCACCTGCGTTTCCGGGATCATGCGATCACGGCATGACAGGATCGATACGTGCCGCGAGAGACTTCGCGGTGAGGGTTGACGGGGGGAGCGGCGCGAAATCCCTTCGTTCGGAGGGCGACTGACGGATGGCGTTACCGGTACGGTATTGATCCGCGATCGCGAGAAAATTACGGAACAAGTTTTTAAGTTAAAAACGGCCAAACATACACCACCCATAAGAATTGTATATAATAGTATAGATAAAAGTATTATATAGAAAGATGGTACAATAAAAAATAGGGGTTTTCATTTAAAAAATTTGACTTAGGCCCTATTGGGCTCAATACAGGCCTTGGATCCAAAATCCAATAAGATCGTCTATTGGCCCCCTTCAAACCTTTCAACTTTATCTGATTGCAGACGACGCTTCATCGCAGTGGTCACTCTTTTATATTTTTAACACGTTCTCCACTGTCGCCGACCTATGCGTGTGAGTTATTTTCTGCTCGCCTTTAACTACATACTTTTTACATTGCTCACTGACCATTGTTTTCAGTGACCAGTTGATTATTTCGGGCAAAATTTTCGAGAATGCCGACGTTTAGGTTTGTGACAGGGAATAGTCGCCAGGTATCGCTTCATCTATCATATGTTCTCCTGACTATTAATTTATCCTGCCGACCAAATTATTGTTATACCGTGTTGTTTGTTTTTTATTTAGATTGCTTGATAAGGACCCGATCCGAGGGGTCGAAACGTAGCAACGTTTTAATTTATATTGCCATTGGAAGTCGAAACTAATAAACGTTTCTTGTTTATCTGAAACCATCGTGACGATTCGTTGGTTTTGGTCCTCGTCGTTAAGACGTTAATAATCTTTGATACTTATCTATATAAGCATCTTATTTTTAAATTAATTTAAATTAAATTATTAAATTTATTGCGAAAAATATTACCTCAGCCAGGATTCGAACCTGGAACCTCCAATAACTAGTTTAACTTATTAAAATGACGGCAAGATATTTGTTTGACTTTATTTCCGGCATCGACTTTTGGCCAATTTTACTGTTCTCCCAGTGTGCGACAGTATGATTTTTGTAAAAATTGAATTTTTTTGGTAACTTTACTTTTTAAAACGTTAAAATCTTGTAAATATTCAATTCTATCGAAAAATGACTAATATAAAATTTGTACAGTTTAAAATAAATTACATGATGTATATATTCTTTTTAATTTCTAGACAGTCTAAAGTTGTGTTATACGTGTTAAAGAGGAAAACATTATTTTTCGTAAAATTCGCCCTACACGCACGCACGCACGCACAGGATAGGCAAAAATCGACCAGCAAGCTCTCCGTGGTGTTCATCGGGTAAATACTGGCGGTAACTGAACAAAAATGCGTAGGTAACTTTGATACGCCGTAACTTCACAAAAAAAACCGTACAAAACTTATTTCTTTTAACTTGCAATAAAAAGTCCATACTTATTACAATGGTCATTATTACATTTACGAAAAAAATTTATTCCACTCCGTAAAGTGCATCAAAGTATGCAATTTTTGGAGACAAAACACGTTCTTACTTTTGAAAAAATAGCGGAAAAGGGGGAGGATAAATTTAAAATCTAACACAGGCTCCTTAAAGTACAGACTTTACCCTTTGAAATGAAAAAGAAATTTTGAAATACGACAATTTTTCGCAGAAATATACTTATTTAAAGTTATGACAAAATGTTGACATGAATTGAATGTTGTGATAATTTTGTTAACCAGTGTATTTCTAATAGACAGAAATAATATTTCTAATAGCTTTTAATTTAATCATTAAAGATGGTACTTTTCCTAACAATTTAAAATATGTTTTGACGTTACTTTAATTCTTATATCAAGTTCAGTTTTGAAAAAGATAAATCGCGTCATGACTTTATCTTTATTAAATTTTGAAATCTACAAAACTTCTCTCAATAACAGTTATACTGTGACTTCATTCCACGTTAAGGCTGTCTATGACAATGTTAATTGCATTTTATAGCAAACTATGGTAAATATTTCCATTTACACAGCCAGCCCCAATGACCTTGACCTTGACATATATGTTTTCAAGGACATGAGTACCTTTGTAACCTGTACCCTGAGTAACTTTTCCTTATAACTTAATCATCGCTCATTGCTTATTTAAAAGTTATAAACAAAAATTTTAAAAAATATATAAATTTATGTCAATACTAAGGAAAGTAATTTGCTGATGTGTGTATAGTACACATGTAAGCGGGGGAGGGGCTACCTCTTGATTATCTTACACTCCATCCCGGCCTGTGTATAGGGCAAAACAAGGTCATTGTACAGTTCGGGTTTTTAACTTTCCACGCGAAGTGAAATCCACCTCCACCCGTCCTTGCCTGCGAGGAAGGAGCGGCAGCCCCTCCTCCGCCTACATGTGTACTATCTATACACATATATCAACAAATTATATACACAGTGTCAGAAAACTATGTAAAGGCTCCCGCACAATGAAAAATATAAGGAACAAGGAACAGATATTAGCGATTAGGACTAAGGAATCAGGAATAAAATTGGATGCACAATGAAAAACACGGACAACAGAAGCAGGAAATAATACAGGCAATAGATTTTTAACCCATCGGAAGCCGTGTATCAATGCTACACCAGCTTTATTCCTGATTCCTCAGTCCTAATCGCTAATATCTGTTCTTTGTTTCTCATATCTTTCATTGTGCGGGGGCCCTTATAGTTTCCAAACCTCTTTTATTAATAACTTTTTAATGAACAACGGGCGACGATTAAGTCATAAGAAAAAGTTACTCAGGGTCATGTCCTTGACAACACATGTCAAGGTCAAGGTCAAGGTCGGGACTGGCTGTGTAAAGCGAAATATTTATCCAAACTATTAATAATTATGGAAAGATTTCATATAAATAATAAATTGTATCTTGCAACTTGCAAGTTATAATACCTGATGTATGAAAAAATTGTTTCTTTTTTTATTTAGAGATTGTTTACTTAAAAAATTACCATTCCATTTATCATTTGCACCAATTGATTGAAGTCTTCGACTTTTGCGACATATTCCTCAAAGGACAGTTCTTTTTCAGGGAACATTATAGCATCACAGTGTACTTGATCTATCTCGTAAAGAACACAACCAAATTGTAACCTCAACTTTTCTAAATAATCACTCAAAGGCTGAAAAGACTTTTGTAGGATTAGATTCAGACGTTGATGCACCTCCTTCAAGTACCAATCAGGCGGCGAAGCAAACATGGTGCAATAGTTCTTTGCAATGTCGATTTCTGTGACACCTCTTCCTAATCCTAATTTTCGCCATCCTTTAGATTGTACCCATGATTCCAATGATGGTAAGTGATGAGCAATATTAGCTATCTTGTCCAAGAGATCGTGACAAGCACCATAAAATTCCTCCAGCCGCGGACTTATGAACAAGTCGTTATCTTTGTACTTTAACTCCATCTATATATAAAATTAGAAATAAATAAATAAATACATGCATATATACAGAGTGCTTTAAAAGCGGAAAGGTAACATTTACTTGCCAGTAAATAATTAACAGTAAAGACTTTTTAATCGACTCTACTATCATTATAATTCTCATAACAATACGACCTGGTTTTAATCAAATTAATTGTCACATTTCGATTATGGGTTTTGGTCCTTCTAAATTGATGTAATTTTGATACTTATATACAGAGTGAGGCAATAACTATTACCTTAAATATCTTCGAATCTATAAGGCCCAGAAAAAGATTTGTGTAACCAAAATTGTACGGTACGCAGGGAGTTATCATATGGCAATAATATTTTTTGTTCAGGTAGAGGCGTTTTGGAGATATTAAGGTTATTTTCATTTTTTAAATGTATTTAGTGTGTTTTTTTTTTCATAATATGATAGAGGAGCTAAAAACAAGTTCAGAACTTATGATACAAGATCATTGAACAAGATTAAAAATATTAAAAAAATGATTAAAAAATACATTTTTATATTGAATGAAATTTACGTTTAAAGATGTTTGAAGTGATGGCCATCATTATCGATGCAACACTGGATTTTTCCGATCACAGAGCAGCTTGCTCTTCTAATAACGTCGGAAGTTATTGATGTACAAGCTGTAATAATCCGTTGTTGCATGTCTTGAGGTATAGTTGGTTCTTTTTTTGTAGACCCTTTAGGGTACCCCATAAAAAGAAATCCAGTGGTATTAAATCTGGCGAACGAGCTGGCCATACTACACGACCTCTACGTCCAATCCAGCGATTTGCAAATTTTTTGTTCAGTTTATTTCTCGCAATCAATAAAAAAATATAAATTTTATTTAATATAAAAAATATTTTTTTTATCGATTTTTCTATATTTTTAATCTTGTTCAATGATCTTGTGTCATGAGTTCTGAACTTGTTTCCAGCTCCTCTATCATATTGTGAAAAAAAAACACCGAATCTATTTAAAAACAATTCTATTTACAATTTTGGTTACACAAATCTTCCTCTGGACCTTATAGATTCGAAGATATTTAAGGTGGTAATAGTTATTGCCTCACCCTGTATAAGCATCTCCTATTTTAGCCCAGTCAAAATTTAGAGGAATTTGACAGAAATAATTCCAAAAGTTTTGAAACTTGGTAGAGAAACTTGTTCATTTAGACTTACTAATGAACGTCTAAACAGTTCTGATAAATTGAAGGTGAGCGTTCGCCGCCTAGAGTCAATATTTTACGAGATGTATGCAAAAAAATTGAAAAAGTGCACTTATTTTTCAAGATGGCGGCGAACGCTTATCTTCAATTTATCAGGACTTTTTAGACGTTTATTAGTAAGCCTAAACAAACATCTCTACCAAGTTTCAAAACTTTTGGAATTGTTTCTGTCAAATTTTCTATTTTGACTGGGCCATTTAAATAATTTAATTTATTGCGGAAAATATTACCTGAGCCAAGGTTCGAACCTGGAACCTTCCTTATTCCGTATAGGGTTTCGTACCAGTTCGAACTCTGAGGTATATGGTAATATTTATCGCAATAATACGTAATAAGAATAAACAATAAAGAACACCGACTTTTCCGGTCAATGGTGTATAATCAAACCGAATAGATAACATTTTTTATTTCGCCAATAAATAATTAACAGTAAAGACTTTTCGCAATAAATTAAGTTACAAATACAAACTGTTATTTCGATCATCTCGTTATAACGTTAAGCATCTCCACATTACTCAAGTACAAACATGGGCTAGAATTCCATATACGACCCCCCTCCGATTTTGATCTACTTTTGCAAGCACGTAGTACGTACTAAAAGAAGCCGAAAGCTCCAGTGCTAACTTGCGGAAATGACTATTTTTTTAAACATTCAAATTTTTATTATTTTGCTGAGTTTTGGATTTTTGGTCTGCGTATGCGGAAGATTGGATAACTGAGTAGGTCAGTGTGTACGTCAAAACAGTAGTTTAGCTTTATAAAAGTGGAATTTGAAGTGTAAGTTATATTTTTATGGCAAAAGTAATAAATCTTTCATTAATTTTGTTGTGGGTGGGAAAGTGTGAATCTATTGTATTCACGCATATATTTTTCCATCCACACAACAATTGGGTTGAGTTAAGGGGATGCTGGAGTGACAAGTTAGTTTTTTTGGAGGTGGAGCCTCCCGCAGGGGGGCGGAACCTACTGCCTTCACGCATACACTTTCCGCGCGAAACGAGATGCCACATGGGTTTACAACTTTCCACGCGTGGAAAGTTCACGCATGTACTTTGCAAGGCACTATAAGTCTAGTTTAACGGTAATGGAGCCCTTCGCAGGGGGGCGGAACCTATTGCCTCCATGCATACTCTCTAAACCTTTTCCGTAGGAAAATTTTTTTTAATTTCCTGAAGACCACTTTATTCTTCACATCAAAAACAATTATAACACTAACTGATGTAGAATCAGCTAAAAAGGATAAATCAAGTAATCCATCAACGTCTCAACAGTTATTGCAAGAAACATATCAGCCTCCAACAAAACGACTACATCTTGACGAAAATGTATATGTAAGAATCTAAATTTTTTCATCTTTTCCATTTGTTTTGTTATTATAATTGCAATTATGTTTTGATTTAGAAAGAGTTGCTATTTTTTTTATAGGACCTGTTGACCTTACTTCAGACATCAACTTGTGGAAAAATGGTGATGGCGCATTTTCAGACACATGCGTGTTTGAATAATAACAATGAATTAAGTAACAATATTAATGCTCGGTATGTACTAATGGTATATATTTGAAGATAAATTACATATATTTTTATCAAAAACATATATACTGAATATATATATGTATATATATATTTTTTATAATAATTTTAAAAACGGTTATTCTATTTTCTTTCAATAGCATGCGAACTGAACGGATACAGTTTCTTAGCAAAGAAATATTAAAATGCTTTTCATCTGAAGTAGAAGTAAGTCATAAAACGTTCAATTACGTGCAGCATATATTTTACAATCTTTGCATATAAGTTAGGCTGATAAGAGAAATTATTTCTGTAGGTTATTTGGAAAGGAGCATATGGTAATAAACCTCGTCGTGAGACTTCTGTAGGAAGAGGTATGCTTTTACAAAAATATTATAGTATACGCAGGAAGTTGCAAAAATGTGGTGTTTTACGAAAGGAATTAACACATACCGCAGAAGATTCTGTTATCTCAGGTAAAGTGATTACTGAATAAGGAAACATTCATTTATTTGATGATTTATTTCTTTGTGTATTTACTTAATTGTTAATGTACTATTTGTTTATGTCACTGCTATGTTGCTTACTGCCATATGATCATAGAATCTTGTTTTGTGACATGTTGATTTTTATTCAGAATTGGAATCAGAGGAAAGTATGTCAGATAACAAACAGTGACTAAAAAATAACGTTAAACCGTGGAGGAAAGTGTTAGATTTATGGGGCATAACCTACACAAGTAGACTGCAATCGCTCCAAAAAGAAATACTTGCCGTGCATGATTACATGGACATGTTTCCTGCCCTAAAAAGTATAAATGGCTACTTACTGATCAGTATGTTTATGGTAATATAAAATTTAAAAAAAATCATGAAATACGTATTTCTCATATTTTATGCAGTTGGAGCAATATTTTGAGAAAATGTATCCTACGTCAGCAATTAAATTATATGCTGAGTGGCCAACTCTGTCCGCTTTCATTCAGAAAAAACTGACAAATAAAAAGGATATAAAATACATTAATGACTCCCCTACTTCAGGTAGGTATGCTGTGTAAAGTATGTGTTGATATAATTATAATGTACACCTTGGTTCTATATAAGCATAAATTAAAATAGATAAATATGTTATTATAGTCTGCAAATGAAATGCCAACGCAAGGAGTTTATAATAATTGCTCATTTGGATTAAATTATTATTCATACCAGCACAGACGCTTCTGTGTAACATATTTATCATTAATAGCTATGTATAAAGGCTCTATAATTAAAAAAATTAAACTTAATACATTTTACTGTTAGACAATGCGCTGAGGTGGACCCCCAAAAAGGGTTGAAACGTTCGTTCGTAATTTTTGACCACATGTATTTTCTAATAAATTTGAGCGTTAAAACGGAACGCTTGGCTCTTATTGCCCGTATTAAGTTTCATTTTTTTAATTATAGAGCCTTTACATAGCTATTAATTCACGCAGGCTGAAAAGTGCGTTACTCGTTCTTTCAAAATGTTAAATATTATTAGGGCCTTTACGCCGTTTATTTATGTAAACAACGCAAAGGTCTCATCAAGTCCGATTTAAAAATCGTGTTCTTACAAAAATGTATGAAACATAACATTATACCTTCCCACATAGGGAATATTTTATTAAATTTTGAAAAAACTCTGTTTAATTATAGATCAATAGGGAAATTTAAACATTGTAAATTCCGTTTTCAAACAATTAGTGCAAATTGAACTCAGGGACATGTATTGTCATTCTCGTTTTGCACGTACGCAAGTTTATAAACTATCTGGATCTATGTATCGTTGTATTCCGGCATCCGTCTGCAATTCTTTCTTTAACAGACAAGAATGGTCACTACATTCCTTTTTCGGGGGTTTGCAAAGCAGGATGAATAAAAAATTTGACCATCTATATCTTAAACATAACCAACAGAAAAACATTAGACCCATAAAATACTTTTGCAATATCCCGTCTGAACAGTAGTTTTTTATTGACAATAAAGATCTGATATATTCGTTTGTAACGATGCGCCCCAGAAACGCATCGCTTCCCGGCGACCACCGGCCGGAGGCCGCCCGACCGAACACCAGTCGGGCGAAGACAGGGCGCGGTGCGCCCACGTTCTTTTAATCGTTCGCAAATTAATATCATATGCGCGAGCAATTAGCGGCTCGCGGCACCGATATCCCCTCGGAGCTCCGACAAGCGCCGACGGGAGCCGATCTTCGCCGAGTGCAAGAGCGCGGCCGAAAACCGTGATTCCGCACCACTCCGCCCGGCTCGCACGAAGATCGGCTACCCCCACCGAATCTATCGCTCCGGGGGGGGGGGGGGGTATAAAATATCGGTACCGCAACGAGAAAACTCACTTCTTCTCGAGACAGCTCTCCGATCCGCTGATCCCGAGAGAAGAAACCTTCTGACTCCCAAGCGGCAGAGACCCAGTGATCTGGGCCTCATTCCAAGAGATCTTGGGCGCTGCTCGAACTCCGTCACATTACCAATTCTCGGCTGCAACGGCAAAACAGCGGGGTCAAAGAAACTTGGTCTTGGACAAGCAGTCTTGTCGCCGAAGCACCGGGAATTCCTAGAACCA
This sequence comes from Temnothorax nylanderi, assembly GCF_030848795.1. Taxonomy (NCBI): domain Eukaryota; kingdom Metazoa; phylum Arthropoda; class Insecta; order Hymenoptera; family Formicidae; genus Temnothorax; species Temnothorax nylanderi. The sequence goes on from NW_027249790.1 coordinate 47,413, forward strand.
ACCGGCCGGCCAGTCTCATCCTGACCGCGACTCGCGTTTTCGCCCGGGAGATCCGCGTATCGATTGTACATAGTCCGCGTATCGCAATTTCCCGCGTACCGTCGCGTAATCGACACACACTGTGTGTCATAATTCGATTCCCGGATACCTCCGCGTAAAACATATTGTATAACTCATCCGTATGCGCCCGCATAGATAACGTGTAAATTTCGCGTTCCGTTCCTGGTCTAATTCCGTATGCGTCCGCATAAATCGCTTGTAAATTTCGCGCTTTGCTTCTCCGTATGCGTCCGTATAGATCGCTTGTAAATATCGCGGTCCGTTCTTGTATTCGTCTGCGTTAAACCCTGGCCGTAAGAAAGCCGCGTAACTTACATTTGTAATTCCAGCGACCGCGCCCGCGTAAATCTGTATAAAGTCCGCGCGACCATCACACGTCATAGCGAGCGCAGCAGCGCCTGTGACTGCTGGATTAAATCTGCGTTATTTAACCATCCGCTGTATTAATTTGATTACTTAATAAATCTTCATTGTGTGAATTAAAATCTGGTTACTGCCTCTGGGCCTTCCAATCGAACCCCTGGTCCGGCGAGCTAGTCCGCGTTCGATAATTCTTAAAAACGGCAGGTCGTTATTTGATTCTCCGCGGAACCATTCCAACCAAGAAATTGCTATCAACGTGGATCCGAAATCTTTTACCACATTAAAACCTACACTAACGCAACTTAATGAAAAGTAGTTTGTCAATCTGTCATCCACAGACATTTCAGAAGATATTCAGAATTTGTTGCAACTGGGTGAAAATTTTAGCCTTCCTGGTGTAATAAATAAAGAAAAAGTAACTGTAGAATTTATTAAAAATATTGAAAATAATGTAAAAAAAATTTCCGTCAGAACACAGGCCACACTCAGAAATCGGTTTTCTAATGTAGTAAATAACCTTCAGAATTATTCAATACAAAAAAACACATAACAGCATAGTCAAACAACTGTTCACTGCCACTAAAAAATTTCTTGGGAAAAATCCTAATCTGATTCTAACGAGGGCTGATAATGGGAATGTCACTGTAGCACTCGATAAGGATAGATACATAACCAACATGGAGGAATTGCTGGGAGGTACAGAAACATATAAAATCGTAGCTAGGGATCCCACCAAAAAATTAACAACTCGTGCTCGGGAATTATTATCGAGATGGAAAAAAGCGGAATTTATATCAGATTCACAATACAGATCGCTATATTGTAGTGATGGGACATTTCCGAGAGCTTACGGACTCCCCAAGATCCATAAGAACAATTGTCCTTTCAGATTAATAGTGTCGTTGGATAGTCCTCTATATAATTTAGCTGCATTCCTCCACAAGATAATGCACAAAAGCTTTCCGAAAGGGGACAGTCACATCGCGAACAGTTTCGAGTTAGTTAAAAAACTTTCCAACGCTCATATCAGGGAAGATTACACATTAATATCACTCGATGTTATCTCTCTTTTTACAAATGTGCCTATCGAAAAGGTTATTGAAAGTGTTTCAATAAGGTAGAATTACATCTCCGAGAATTGCAAGATCCCGGAATCTGAATTTCTTCTGGCAGTTAAATTGATATTAGGATCAACTTTCTTTATTTTTTGTAATGTGTTGGCATTAGTTATTCCCTAGAGGCAGATGGCGACACACGCGAATTCTAGCGCGGGACCAACGACTCTCTTCCGGTCATTATTCTTCCGTTAGCCTCGGTCTGTATCTACTCGAAGATCTGTACGATTTTGTTATAGTAATAAATTGGCTAACTTACACATTGTCAGCATTATTGGTCATTAAAACCATTACATTGGCGACGAGGATTAAAGGCAACAAGCGTGTAAGCATTTTCCAAAAGAAGTTCGTCACAAAGGCGTCTTCGAGAAAAAGGTTATGGCGGACCAAGGCAAAGACAAGGGCAAGCCGCAATTACAACCCTGCTGAAAATGACCGATTGAATCCGATTGGTTCCGCATTAAATTTGGTGAAATTGAATCGGAATGAATGCGTTTTCAATCTAGTTAATCGGATGCCCGATTGGAAGTGAATCGGTTTTAATAACAAATCAATCGGAATCGTTTTTAATTCGGCATTTCCGGATTGATCTGAATCCTCCGTTATCGGTTTCAATCGTATTAATGCCAATTCATTTTAATCGGGTGAATAAAGTGACCACACGAATCGTATTGAATCCGCATCAATCGTAAAATTTTAATACAACACCGGAATCAAATTTAATGCGATATTTCCGGATTCATCTGAATCCGACTGAATCGGTTTCAATCGTATTAATGCCAATCCATTTTAAGCGGGTAAATAAAATGACCACATGAATCCTATTGAATCCGCATCAATCGTGAAATTTTAATACAACACCGGAATCGGATTTAATGCGATATTTCCGGATTTATCTGAATCCGACTCAATCGGTTTCAATCGTATCTGCGCTTAATCCATTTAAATCGGGTAATTAAAGTAGCTATGTGAATCGGATTAAATCCGCCTTAATCATTAAAATTGTATACAACACATAATTTTTATGTAATAGAGTTTTTACTACAGGATTTCCTTTTGGTAAAGTCATGAGTTCTATATTTGCAAAACTGTAAAATGTTTTCATTTAAATAAATACTGCACATTGTAATAAATTTGTAGTACAAAGAATGGAATTATAATAAAGTAATAAATAATCCTGTTTATATATCCGGAATTCACGGATTCTATCAGTTTGAATCGGTCAGTCAATCCGTATAAATCATTATAATTTCGTGATTTCGGGGTTCATGAAATCATAACGATTTAAACGATTGACTAACAATAAGACCGATTCAAACCGATAGAAAACGAGTGAAATTACATCCTTGAGTACGAATCCGTTTCAATCGTTTCCAATCGGTATAATTGTTATGAAATCATGACGATTCAAACCGATAGGAACCGATTGAAATTACATTGTTAATTGATTACGAATCCGTTTCAATCGGTTTCGATCGGTGTAATCGTTACGAAATCATAACGATTCAAACCGATAGGAACCGATTGAAATTACATCGTTGAATACCAATCCGTTTCAATCGTTTTCAATCAGTGTAATCGTTTATAAAATCATAACAATTCAAATCGATAGAATCCGATTGAAATTACATCTTTGAATACCAATCCGATAAATAAATGTTTAATTAACATAAAAAATAAATACGATTGAAACCGATTCAGTCGGATTCAGATGAATCCGGAAATATCGCATTAAATTCGATTCCGGTGTTGTATTAAAATTTTACGATTGATGCGGATTCAATACGATTCGTGTGGTCACTTTATTCACCCGATTAAAATGAATTGGCATTAATACGATTGAAACCGATAACGGCGGATTCAGATCAATCCGGAAATGCCGAATTAAAAACGATTCCGATTGATTTGTTATTAAAACCGATTCACTTCCAATCGGGCATCCGATTAACCGGATTGAAAACGCATTCATTCCGATTCAATTTCACCAAATTTAATGCGGAACCAATCGGATTCAATCGGTCATTTTCAGCGGGGATGCAACAGAAACCACAGCAGATACAGCCCATCGCGTCTCAGCAAGTACCGAACATTAATGTTTATTCAACGATAGGGGCGCTATCCGAATTCCGTATCGGAGATGACTGGGATCTGTATCAAGAGCGTCTGGGACAATATTTTATAGCGAACCAGGTTTCGCAAGAGCGTAAAGTAGCGGTATTAATTACATTAATTGGACAAGAGGAGTATAAAATTCTCAAAGATCTCTGTGATCCAATACTACCTGAAGCCAAGTCTTTTGAAGAGTTAAGCGACATTTTAAAGAAGCAGTTTGCACCGAGAGTATCAGTCTTCAAGGAAAGAATCGAGTTTTACGAGTTAAGGCAGTCAGAGAAGGAATCAGTTAACGAGTGGTTCGCTCGAATTAAAAGCAAGGCCAGCAATTGCAAATTCGGCGCCCAGTTGGACTGCAATATTAAGGATCGATTCGTCACGGGACTAAGAAAAGGACCAATTTTGGACAGAGTATGCGAAGAAGAGCATACAGTCACCCTGCACGCTATCCTGGAAGTGGCAAGAAAGAAAGAGGCTGCTTTGGCATCTTCGTCGAAAGCTGTTGTAGAGGTTCACAACGTCAAGTTCGGAAGAGGCAAAGGGACTCAACCGAAGGGAACGAAGCAGGAGAAGAAAAAGGAAATTAAGGCAGTTAGTAAATACCAGGACACGGACGAGCCAAAATGCGTACACTGTGGAGGCACAAGACACGTATTTGCGAAGTGCAAGTATAGGAGCTTTAGGTGTAACATTTGTAAGAAAGAAGGTCATTTAGCTAAAATCTGCAAAAGTAATAAGAATACAGTCAGTAGTACGAATTATTTAGAATCAAAGGAAAAAGATCCTGTTGAGATAGTTGATATGTATAAATTTAGCAATGTAAGTGCGGGTGAAGAGCCTTTAGTGGTCAAAGTAGAAATAGAGGGTCAATCCATAGAAATGGAACTTGATACTGGCGCAGGAAGGTCAATAATGCCAAAAAAAAATTTTCAAAAAAAATTTAGTCATTGCAAATTAGAAAGTACAAAGGTCAGACTAAAAATGTATAATGGTAGTATTTTAATTCCAGAAGGGCAAATATTAGCGGAAGTTAAGTGTAAAGAGACCACGGTTAAGATTTATTTAATAGTAGTTAATACGGGTAATAGAATTCTAGTGGGTCGAGATTTAATAAAACTTTTAAAAATTAATATTACACCCTTGCATTCAATTAAGGAAGATAATAATTTGGAAGCTTTATTGCAAAAATATAAAAATTTATTTAGTGAAGAGTTGGGTAAATATAAATATGAAAAGATAAATTTTAAAATAGCCGAAGGAGTAAATCCTATTTTTGTCAAACCAAGACCAATACCATTAGCATTTAAAGAAAAAATAAGCAAGCAATTAGATGAGTTAGAGAAAAAAGGAATAATTGAATTAACAGACAATGCGGAGTGGGGTACACCCTTAGTGCCAGTCATTAAAAAGGATGGTAACATAAGAATTTGCGCTAATTATAAAATAACAATTAATAAGTTTTTAGATGATGTTAAACATCCGTTTCCAAAGATCGAAGAAATATTTGCAGCTTTAAGAGGTGGAAAGTTGTATACCAAATTAGATCTGACGGCGGCATATAATCAATTAGAAGTCACGGAGGAGACTAGCAAACTTTTAGCCTGGAGTACTCATAAAGGTATTTATTTATTAAAAAGAGTACTTTTCGGACCTAAGCCAGCAGCTGCAGTTTTTCAAAAGACTTTAGAAAAAGTTTTGCAAGGTATTGAAAATGCTATTAATTTCTTTGACGACATAGTAGTAACGGGTGAATAGCCCAGTAGCAGGAGAAAAAAAATAGGTCTTGCCCTACAAAAAGTCGGGTAGTTCTGATTTTTGGATATGTTTTATATTTTAGGGTCCTAATAAAAAATCCAAGTTTTCGACCTTGGCGCACACCCGGGCGCGCCGCCATCTTGAAAAAATGGAGCACAAAACCGGTTTTTTCGGAATATCTCCTTACCAGTACGTTTTAAGGCAAAAATAGTTATTATCAATTTTATAGAAGATATAATTCCCTACAACTTTTGTCTGAAACATTTTTTCGTATATGTAATAGATAGCGAGCTACAGCACCGTAAATTATTAAAAATTTCACAAAAGGCTCCTTTTTAAGCATATTTTATTAATTCGATCACCGAGGCATGTGATGATTTTTCTCGCGAAATAATTTTTCGTGTGAATTTTTAATACTATTTCCAATAAATACTGCGCGCCAACTTGAACATATAAATTAATTATTATTTATTTATAATTAAATAGAATAAATATATGTAAAATATTTTCAAAATATTTTTTGCTTTGTATGGTGGTGACATAAAAAATGAAACATTAGATGCAGTGCGCTACCAACGTTTTAGAAAGTCAACTACTAAAAATCAATTTAATCTTGCTAATCTGCCGCCAACAAGAGATGCTGCACGATATCACTCATTCAGGACGTACCATCAAGTGCAAGCATGGTATGGAATTGAAAAAATTCCACAGGAGTGGGGCTGGAAACGTAGTAATAATGGGCTCACTCCTGTAAAAACTACAAAAGATCCAGCTCCTCAGGCCTTGCTCAATGTAATATCATGCAATTGCAAAAAAAGGATGTAGAGGAACATGTGGCTGCAGGAACGCTGGATTAAAGTGCTCCATTATTTGTGGATTTTGCAATGGACAATCGTGTGAAAATGTGCCAGAGCTTCTGATCGACAGTGAAAATGAAGAAGGAGAAACGCTTTCCGTTATGCAGATTCACGAGGAGATCGAGAATTATGACTCACAAAACAACACCGAAAGCTATATTGTTTGTGAGGACATAGTTACCAACAAACCGGGACCATCAAAGCGACAAAAAATATAAAAGGTTTCTATATATTGTTTTTATTGTTTCTATTTAAAACTAGCTGGTTACCCGGGCTTCGCCCCGGAGAACATATGTAATAAGACACACAAATAGTCTCTCTCTCTCTCTCTCTCTCTCTCTCTCTCTCTCTCTCTCTCTCTCTCTCTCTCTCTCTCTCTCTCTCTCTCTCCTCTCTCTCTCTTCTCCTCTCTCTCTCTCTCCTCTCTCTCTCTCTCTCTCTCTCTTCTCTCTCTCTCCTCTCTCTCTCTCTCTCTCTCCTCTCTCCTCTCTCTCATCTCCTCTCTCTCTCTCCTCTCTCTCTCTCTCTCTCTCTCCTCTCTCTCTCTCTCTCTCTCTCTCTCCCCCCTCTCTCTCTCTCTCTCTCTCTCCTCTCTCGCCCCCTCTCTCCCTCTCTCCCCCTCTCTCTCTCCCCCTCTCTCTCTCCCCCCTCCTCTCTCCCCTCTCTCTCTCTCCCTCTCTCCCTCTCCCCTCTCTCTCTCCCCCCTCTCTCTCTCCCTCTCTCTCTCTCCCCTCTCTCTCCTCTCCCTCTCTCTCATCTCCCCTCTCTCTCTCCTCTCCCTCTCTCTCCCTCTCTCTCTCTCCCTCTCTCTCCTCTCCCTCTCTCCTCTCTCCCTCTCTCTCTCCCCTCTCTCTCCCTCTCTCCCTCTCCCTCTCTCTCTCTCCCTCTCTCTCTCTCTCTCCTCTCTCTCTCTCTCTCTCTCTCTCTCTCTCTCTCTCCTCCTAAAATATGTTTAAAACGGAGCCTTTTGTGATATTTTTAATAATTTGCTCCACTTGACAGTGCTGTAGCTTGCTATCTATTAGATATACGAAAAAATGTTTCAGACAAAAGTTGTAGGGAATTATATCTTCTACAAAATGGATAATAACTATTTTTGCCCAAATACCTACTGGTAAGGAGATATTCCAAAAAAACCGGTTTTGTGCTCCATTTTTTCAAGATGGCGGCGCGCCCGGGTGTGCGCCAAGGTCGAAAACTTGGATTTTTCATTAGGACCCCAAAATATAAAGCATATCCAAAAATCAAAACTACCCGACCTTTTGCAGGGTAAACTTACCTAGCTACTGGGCTAGAAACCGTAGAAGATCATTTACGAAATCTGGAAGAAGTTTTTAAATGTCTTTCTGAGGCAGGTTTTAAAGTAAATCTTAAAAAGTCAGTATTTTTTCAGCCAGAAATTAGGTATTTAGGACACATTATTGATAAGGATGGTCTTCATAAAGATCCAGAAAAAGTAGCAGCTATGGTTGAGACTCCTAGACCTAAGAATATTACGGAAGTTAAAGCATTTGTAGGAATGGTCAATTATTATGGAAAATTTGTACTTAATCTGTCACATATATTATCTCTATTGTACGAGTTACAGCGAAATCAAACATTTAGATGGACATCACAATGCGAAAAAGCATTTAAGCATATTAAATGCGAATTGTCTTCCGAAAGCAATCTTGTTCATTTCAATAGGAATTGGAAATTAAAACTGGTTTGTGACGCATCTAAGGTAGGCATTGGAGCAGTACTATTGCATATTTTACCTGATGGCACGGAAAAGCCTATTTCATTTGCATCTAGAGTCCTTCATAAGGCAGAAAAGAATTATTCGGTAATTCATAGAGAAGCATTAGCTATTTATTGGGCAGTATGCAAATTCTATCAATATTTAATGGGTAACGAGTTCATTTTATGTTCGGACCACAAACCTTTAATAGCTTTATTTGGAGAGCATAAAGGTATTCCGCAAATGGCGGCAGGAAGACTACAAAGGTGGGCTTTATTTTTAAGTGGATTCCAATATAAATTTGAACATATTAAAGGCACTAATAATGGAGGAGCAGACGGTTTATCTAGATTGCCGAGACCGGGTAAAGTTGAACAAGCTGAAGTAAAAGATTATTTCCATTTTGTTACCGCGGAACGTACTCCTGTAGATGCTGCACAGATCAGAAAAGTAATTAGAAAAGATAAGATATTGAGTAAAGTTTACCTGTTTATTGGCCGGATTCGGTTAGTGAGGAAATGAAGGCTTATGCGAGTAAAGCAGACGAAATTAGTATAGAGAATAATATTCTTATGTGGGGATACAGAGTATTAATTCCGTTAAAGTTCAGAAAAGCTCTCTTAGAAGAAATACATGGGGCTCATTTAGGAATAGCCAAAATGAAGGCTGTAGCGAGGCAATATTTTTGGTGGCCTCAAATTAATAAAGATATCGAAAATTGGGTCAAAGAGTGTGAAGCTTGCAGGGCCACGGCCAGGGATCCAAGAAAGTCACCATTAATTAAGTTTCAGGAAGCTGAATTTCCATTTGATAGAGTGCATATCTATTTTGCGGGACCTTTTAAAGGGAAAACGTATTTAATTTTGGTCGATGCTTTCTCAAAGTGGCCAGAAGTGTTTGAGATGTCTAACTTAAGTTCGGAATGTACAATTGAAAAATTGAGAGAATGTTTTGCTCGTTTCAGCCTTCCACGTATGATATTTTCTGATAACGGTAGACAGTTTGTATCAGAGGAGTTCGTTAATTTTTGTGAAAAGAATGGTATTAGTCATAGAACGTCGGGACCGTATCACCCATCCACCAATGGGCTAGCAGAAAACGCAGTAGGTAGTTTTAAAAGAAGTTTGTTACGCGCTTTTTAGCCGATAAGCGAAACGCAATGTTAAGTATGACAACGTTGATAAACAGATATTTAGCTTCGTATCGAAATGCGCCGCACACCAGTTCAGGTAAAAGTCCTGCTAAATTAATGTTTGTGCATGAAATGCGAACTAGATTAAGTTTGTTAAGCAAGCCGGAAAAGGATAAAGCTAGAGAGAAGCAGATGAAATACTTTAAGGGCGACCGCGAAATTATATTAGAATTAGGAGAAATAGTATATGTTAAGGATTATAAAAATCCAGCGAAACCGACATGGCGTAAACGATTATTAAGAATAGGCTAGGTGATAGAACGTATTTATGTAAAACTCTGGATGATGAGGAGCTAGTCTGGAAAAGGCACATTGAACAAATAGTTAAAGCAGGAAAGTTTTATAGCGAGGAAGAGGCTTTCATGAGTCAAAAGGAGAATGAGGATAGTAAAGAGGTTCAGGAAAATGTGCAGGAAGCGGAACAGAAGCATGATAACAACGAAATTACGTGTGACTGTTCAGGAAGTGAGAAGAATGTTAACAGTAGATCTAAAAGAAAAATTAAACAGATTCAGCGACTTAATTTATAAGTAAGGAAGTACTAAGCATTTTTTATATTATTTTCATTATTTAGTCGGGAGGAGATGTAATGTGTTGGCATTAGTTATTCCCTAGAGGCAGATGGCGACACACGCGAATTCTAGCGTGGGACCAACGACTCTCTTCCGGTCATTATTCTTCCGTTAGCCTCGGTCTGTATCTACTCGAAGATCTGTACGATTTTGTTATAGTAATAAATTGGCTAACTTACACATTGTCAGCATTATTGGTCATTAAAACCATTACATTTTTAATGGGATAATTTACCAACAAACTTTCGGTTCATCCATGGGCTCTCCGTTGTCTCCCATAGTGGCGGACATTGTGATGCAGGACCTCGAAAGTAAAGCGCTTGAAATATTAAATTTTAGCCCGTCTTTTTATACGAGATACGTTGACGATATTGCAATGGCAGTGCCTTCCACTGGTTGCAGTCATACGATAGAGGTATTTAATTCTTTTCACCCTAGATTGCAATTCACTATGGAGATTAGTGTGGAAGGCCATGTTGAATTTCTTAGAGATCACCATGATACGCACAGGAAGCCATTTGCAATTTGATTGGTTCCACAAATCAACTTTCTCCGGGAGATATTTGAATTTCTTGTCGCAACATCCCCTTTGCCAGAAAAAAGGCACGGTCATCAGTTTAACTGACAGAGTCTTTAAGTTGTTACACCCTAAATTTCAAGAAAAAAACTTACAATCGGTTCGAATTTTGTTAAAAAACTGCTACCCGTTAGAATTCATTTTTAAGGTCGTGCATGAACGTCTTCTTTTTGCCATTCTCCGTGATACAGTCGGTGAGAGCATGGGAGATAATGTTCCGTTTTTCACGATACCATATGTTCCCAAATTAACGGAAAAATATAAAAACATAACGAGAGATCTGAAAGCAAAGCTCTCGTATGTCAGTTTAAATAAATTAAACGGATGTATCAGAGTACATAAAGATGCTCTCCCTAATTCCTCGCATAGAAAAGTCGTATATAAAATTAACTGCAAAGACTGTGAGGCATCTTACGTTGGTCAGACGGGTAGACAACTGCAAACGAGAGTTAAAGAATATGATTCTCATATAAGAAGGAATGGTAGTAGTCATTCTGTGCTAACTGATCACAGATTGGAATATAATCATAATTTCAATTGGAAGGATGTAGAAATACTAGACCAAGAACCGTCTTTAAAGATGTTTTACCTATAGCTATATGTAGTATAATTTTGTTTTCTTGATTAAAGACTTTGCATGTATGTCAAACAACTCAAAATTTTTTATATGTTAGAAGGGATTACCGTTAACAGTTTGAGTATGATTTTTTGTTATTTAAATAATTAGTATTGTTTAAACAATTAAAAAAATTTTGAAACTTAAAATACAATATCAATGATGTATGTTTTACACATAAAAAAAGTTTAAGAAATATCTTAATGGTTTATTTATATTTTATTTATATTTACAGCAAAGTGTCGATTCTCTATAAGGGATAATGTTAATTTTTTATCAACTTTAAACTTAAATAACTCTTAAGTAACTTCAAAATTTTACAGAGTATTTTTAATTTAATTTAGAAACAATTTACAGCACTTTCTGAATATATTTGAAATACCTCCAATACATCCTTAATTACAATAACTTTTAAACCAGTAAGAGAATTGTGCTGAAATTTTACACAGATACATAGACGTAATAATAGAACAATCTATGAAATTTTTAGATTTTTGGTAATGGATTTGATTTGTCACACATACATCCTTAAACAAGCGTTTAATATCCGAAATGATTTATATCAAAAGACAAAGAGACGGTTTGAACTTGCAGACGGATACGGAAAATTTACCAGAAACATATATAAATGTTATTGAGGGACTTGCAAAAATTTAATAATACACTATTGGTTTGCTCGACCTTTACCCCTCTCCCTCCATAAGCCGCGATAACATTGTAAGAATAAACATGTCACTGTATGTCTAAACGTTCTCCGAGACACATCTATCTCTCCGCTCATCATACGCTTGTATAATTGATTGACTAGCACTGCGAGCTGACTTTAACGAATGACTTCAATTTTGTGAGTTGCGTTACGGTTTTCTATTTTTGCTCTTTATGTGCATTTCTTTGAGGGTAGATGTTACTCCGAACTTCCATAGGCATCTTTTAACAATCGACAATGACAAGTGACATGACACTAGTTCGAATTTCCTGGCGCTCTAACCAGGAAACTACACGACGATGCTTGGGAAAGCGTCGGAGTGCACATCTGCCCAAACGATTAACGACCAGTACGACTTGATGTTTGCGGTGTAAAAGGTTTTATACAGTCATATATTTATGTACATTTTACTGTTAGACAATGCGCTGAGGAGGACCCCAAAAAAGGGTCGAAACGTTCGTTTATAATTTTTGACTACATGTATTTTCTAATAAATTTGAGCGTTAAAACAGCACGCTTGGCTCTTATTGCCCGTATTAAGTTTAATATTTATCATTAATTATAATGCATATTAATTCTTACTATATTTTTTTCCTTGTCCCTCTCTTCCGCATTGCAAGGTTTAACTTGTAAAGGATAATTTCTTCCCAATTATATATATACTAAGTTTTTCGCCCGCGCTTCGCGCGGGCTCAAAACCTTTTCCTTTTTCTTTTAGTCTAGATCCCTTCTCTAAACCTTCTTTGTTCTTACTTTTTTCTTCGCAGACAATTTTTTTTATATTTTAAGTTATATTTTCCTCTCTTATGTATAGGTATATAGAGATATTATTTATTTTTCCCGCGCATCGCGCGGATGTATCCTCCCCTGACCTTCCATTTTTGGCTCACTTTTATTTTGACGTAGAACTACGTCTTTGTCGACAGTAAAGGCCTTCACACATAAAATCCCGTAAGGACGTAAGACGTAAGCGTAAGACGTAAAACGTAAAGCCCATCACACACAAATCGCGTAAAACGTAAAGTCCAACCAATAGCAAACGCGGAAAAGTTTTCTCCCATTTATGAAAATTTTTAATCTAGAAGTGTCAATTTAGTGTTATGTTATAGCTGTATATACGTACATATTCGATCAAACAGTAAGTATCTTTTTTTAAGTTTAATAACAATCCTATATTGAATTCCAAATTTTACATTAATATGTAGTCCATTTAAATATATAAATATATTTAATATTATTATATATTTAATATATTTAATATTTATATAAGCACCATTTATATCAAGAGACACGGTAGTGTCTCGCGCCAAGTACACGCGGAGCGAGACCAACCGTGAATCTTTTACGCGACGCTGCGAGTACTCGAGATGTTGAGATCTCATATAACGAGTAAACGGATCAAGTTCTAAGTAGGCTTGATCGATAGCTTGGGTCAATTTACAAATAAGAGTGTTTTTATTTTTCCGCTACGTGCCCTACGAGCGGAGATATTGCGACGCAAAGTCCAAATGTGAAAATTTTATATTAAGATACATCGTTATAAGAGATACGTCGACGTCTCTTATGTCATATATATGTACTAGATCGCGTCTCTTTCACTTTTTCGACACTGGCGGTGCTAGTATCGCCAGTTTCGATATGTACAGACGGCGTCATTAATGCCTTCCACCTGAAGGCATAGTACATGTAACGTGCACTATAGAAATCCCCAGAACACAGCTAGGAAGGCATTAATGACGCCGTCTGTACATACACATGTATACGTGTGTGTACTGCGCGCAGTGCAGAGTGTGCAGACAGTGCGTTCAGCGCGCTGTCACAGTCAGTTAACCTATAGATGTGTGTTGGAGTTAATAACAATTCGATCGAGTTGCATTCTTTGTACACGGAAGAGAAGGATCCCGAAGTAAAGCGTTTGCGTTAAATAGCGGAGATTCTGTCAAATTATGGAATAGGTAGAGTACCTTATGAAATATGTGTTTTTAATAAGTAATGGATACATATTAGAGACGTGTAACGAACGTAACAATTTTTAGGCCAACGCTATCGTGCTTACGCACAGTGCAGTGCGGTTATGCCTTGACGGTAACATTCGTACCGGGTGACAGACATCTGATTGTTTGTTTGAAGGACGGAAAAATGCTTATTATTGACATTGCATCTGGGGATATCTTGGAAGAAGTACCGGCGTACTCCAAAGAGTTTTGGACCGTGACATTATTTCCGGATTTGGTAATATTATCTTTCTCGCAAGGTCGAATCGACTCATATACGTAACACATACACAACGTTATAACCTCGTTCAGTATGACACCATATGACGGAGTTCGGTCTGAGACGCCATACGTGACGGACGTGTTTTCTCGCGCTGGTCCCGCTTAGTACCCTGAGCTCTCTTTTTCCTGTTACAGTGCACATAGTTCTACCGTTTTGGGGATTCGTTATTGTTTCTGTTAAAGATAATTCTCGTGCATAGCAATACGGTACACATCATAGCGGTAGCGTCACGTGATATAATTGTCTCTAGGTATAAGTACTCCGATATGAGCGACCTTCTATGTCATGTTTATATTCGGAGCTATCGTGTGTGACTTGCGACTAACCGTCCGGCAGATACTCTCTGTGTCGCGTTGAGTTTGTATCGCTCGTTTGCTTGAAATAAAAGCTCGTCTCCCTAATAAGAGATTTTCGTTCCTTCTATCCTTATCAGGTTATGGGCCCAGAGTAGCTCGGTATAACCCGGTTGTATACGCGTCGTCGTTGCATGATTAGTTGTGAACGAAAAATTTGTGCTGATCGTGTGAGTTCGTTCGAGATGGCTGCGTGCTCGTCGTCTGGTTCCTCGCGCATCGAGTTGCTGTCGAAGGAAAATTATGATACGTGGAGTATGCACGTGGAGGCTCTTCTCACGAAGAACGATCTGTGGGAGTACGTGAGCGGTGCGAATGTGATCCCGGCTGAAAGCATCGGTGATCGTGCGGCCGCCGCGAATGCTTTGAGGGACGCGTGGTTGAAGCAGGACAGAAAGGCGAAGGCCGATTTAATTTTGTCGATTCAACCGTCTGAGCTAAAGCAGATTCGAGGATGCGAGACATCGCGGGATGTGTGGCTCAAGTTGGAGTCAATCTACGCATCTAAAGGCCCGGCAAGGAAGGCGACGTTATTGAAGCAGCTCATGCTTCAACGGTTGGAAGATGGCGGTGACGTGAGGGACCACATAGCAAAGTTTTTCGATGCTGTTGATAAGCTCGAAAATATGAAAGTACATATAAATGGAGATCTGTTGGCTATTATGCTGCTGTACAGTCTTCCTTCTTCGTACGAGAATTTTCGATGTGCAATCGAATCTCGGGATGAGCTGCCCAACGCAGAGGTACTAAAAGTGAAAATCATCGAAGAAAGTGAAGCGCGGAAGCAAGCATCCGGAAGTGTCGTCACGGCCATGGCCGCTCGCAATGGTGGTAGTGCGCGTCGAGGCCGTCCGAGGAGAGGAAGAGGAAGAGAGACTTCGAAAGAAAGCGATATCACGTGCTACAAGTGTGGTACACAAGGCCACAGGGCAAATGCGTGCCCTACGAAGAAATCCGAAGACAACCAAGAGAAGTCGAAGCAGTCGGCAAATAACGTCGATGAGTCTTACGCAGTGAGTCATACAGTTTTTTGTGCAAAAACAGGAGCGACGAATCGGGCATGGCTTTTGGACAGTGGCTGTACCGCGCACTTGTGTGGAGATGAGGAGCTTTTCGAGTCCATAGATGAGTCCTCTAAGGCTAGATTAAATCTTGCGAGTCAAGCGTCCGCCGAGGTCAAAGGAAAGGGAATTGTTCGTGTGTCAGTAGCGAGTGACAGTGGTCATCGGCTGATAGAGTTTAAGGACACTTTGTATGTGCCTGACTTAAGAACGAACCTGATTTCGGTTGCCAAGATCACGAATAAGGGACATGAAGTGACGTTTCGTAAAGATGACGCGTACATTCGCGATGAGCGCGGAAACGTGTTTGTGATCGCGAAGCGCAGGGGTGATCTATACTACGTTCGTGAGAATCTCGAGTGCGCGAAAGCGGTCGTCCGGCCTGCGTGCTCCGAACTGTTGAAGTGGCACGACAGGTTGGGTCATTTGAACGGCAAGGACTTAGCGAAGCTAGTTCATGACGGCGTGTTACCCGCGATTGATGTGAAAGACATTGAACAGTTATCGCGATGCGTGGTGTGTTTGAAAGGAAAAATGACCGCGTTACCTTTCCCTAAAGGTCGATTACCGTGTACGGAGACACTGAAAATTGTGCATTCCGACGTAGTTGGTCCATTCAGAACGGAATCTTCGGGTCGTGCTAAATATTTCGTGACTTTTATTGACGATAGCACGAGGTGGTGCGAAGTGTATTTTTTTAGGCAGAAGTGTGGCGTGTTTGACGCTTTCAAGCTTTATCAGAAACTCGTTGAGAAGCAAACCGGGAAGAAGATAAAAAGCTTACAATCTGACAACGGACGCGAGTACTGTAATGCTGAGTTCGACAAGTATCTGGCGGATCAGGGGATCCAGCGGAGGTTGACGATTCCTCACACTCCTCAGCAGAACGGAGTAGCGGAGCGAATGAACCGAACCTTATTGGACATGGCTAGATGCTTGTTATTACAGTGCGGATTAGGTGCGTCATTCTGGTCTGAAGCCATTGCCACAGCCTGTCACATCCGCAACCGGTGCCCGACTAGCAGTTTAGGCGGAAAAATTCCTTACGAAAAGTGGACTGGGAATGGAGCATTACCTTAGAGTATTCGGATCGAAAGTGCTCGTGCTAGACAAGAGTCACAGCAAAGACAAGCTAGCGCAGAGATCTGAGGAAGGCGTGTTTGTAGGATATCCTCGAGGTAGAAAGGGATTTCGAGTTTGGATGCCGAGTATGCGGCAAATTATTATTCACGCCCGTGATGGAAAGTTCTTAGAAGAGACTCGAGAGACTACACACGACATTCGTGTGCTAGATGAATTGCTGACGCCAGTTGAAGAGGCAGAAGAAGATAATAGCCCGAAAACCGTTGAATTCTCACCTCAGCCATTAAGGATTAGTGAGGCTCCTACGGAGTCGCCAGTTACACCGGAGACAAGAATACAACCTGCAGAAGAATCAAGGAGAGCCCCTGGCAGACCACGGTTGTTGCGCACGGGAAGCAGAGGGCGACCGAGAAAGTTATACCGGTCAACACGTGCGACGACACAGGACGAGGAGGAGGCTTGGATTGATGGTGTTGACTCCGATTCGGTAGAGGATGACGCGTTTGCTGGTATGGCGGAAATTAGGGTGCAGGATGCCTTAAGTAGCGAGGCGTGCGATGAATGGAAGGACGCAATAGAGTCCGAAATAATGAGTCTCGTGAAGAACGACACGTGGGAGATCATCAAGAAGGACGATAGAAAGAATATCGTCGGATGTCGTTGGGTGCTTACAAATAAGCACGGTCCAGATGGTGAATTAGAAAGACGCAAGGCTCGACTGGTAGCCAAAGGGTACAGTCAAAGGTATGGCGTGGATTACCATCAAACTTTTGCTCCAGTGGCAAGACTGGAAACATTACGGTTATTGTTGGCTCTCGCGGTTCAGTTTGGACTCAAGATATGGCAGTTCGACGTGGTGACGGCGTACCTAAATGGATCATTGGAAGAAGAAGTGATTATGAAGGTGCCCGAGATGTTGAACGAGATGCTAGAAAGAATTTTGTCCAAACATGGGGAAACTTCGGAGATTGGAGCTCGAGTGAAGAAGATGCTGAAAGATCTGCGTGATGGAGGCAACGCGTGCAGACTGTTGAAGGCTCTGTATGGTTTGCGACAGGCAGGTCGTCAGTGGTACTTGAAACTCAGAGAAAAACTTCGAAGTTTAGGCCTGGAAGCCGCGAAAAATGAGCCGTGTCTATTCTACCGTATTGACGATACAAATGTGATACTCGTATTAGTGTATGTGGACGATATACTGGTGGAGTCACAAGATATAGAGTGTATCATAAACATAAAACGTGAACTGTTAAAAGACTTTGAGATTGTGGATCTCGGACTTGCAAGTTATTGTCTTGATCTAGAAATTGATCAAAGTGAAAGTCAAATCGTACTCTCCCAGACAGGCTATATCCTGGGATTGCTCAAGCAGTACGGAATGGACAAGTGTAACCCGGTTGTGACACCATCGGAGGTGAGTGCGCGCCTTAACGACGCGAATGAAGATGGTCCGCAAGAGAATTGTCCGTATCGCGAATTGATTGGTGCCCTCATGTATTTGTCGGTGGCCACGCGTCCGGACATTGCGAATACCGTATCGCGATTAGCGCAGTTTACAAACAAACCCCGTAAATACCATTGGCTTGCTGCAAAGAGGGTCTTAAGATACCTCGCTGGTACTGCCGAGATTGGGCTGGTATATACGAAGACTGATGAGCCGTTAGTTGGATACGCAGACGCCGACTGGGGTGGCTGTACCGTGGACCGTCGTTCGTACACGGGGTATGCGTTTTTGCTCAGCGGCGCGGCAATTACGTGAAAATCGCAGAAGCAACGGACTGTGGCATTATTATCAACGGAGGCCGAATACGTCAGTCTGGCGGAGGCAGCAAAGGAAGCCATCTATTTGTGCAACATGTTACGCAAGCTCGGTTTGCATGATGGGGCCGAAATTACGATTTTCGTGGATAATCGGGGGGCTCAGTGTCTGGCGAATGATCCCGTGTTTCATGCTCGTACAAAGCATATTGACATTAAACATCATTTTGTCCTCGAATCGATTAATGCTGGAATGTTTGGGTTGGAACACGTGTCGACAGAGTGTATGATCGCGGATGTGTTGACAAAACCGTTAGCTCAAGCCAGCCACGAAAAGTGTCTGGAGGGACTCGGTTTTGGTGTAAGGGAAGACTTATGCGAGTGACGTGCGTCTTGAGAGGGCGTGTTAGGGATAATTCTCGTGCATAGCAATACGCACATCATAGCGGTAGCGTCGCGTGATATAATTGTCTCTAGGTATAAGTACTCCGATATGAGCGACCTTCTATGTCATGTTTATATTCGGAGTTATCGTGCGTGACTTGCGACTAACCGTCCGGCAGATACTCTCTGTGTCGCGTTGAGTTTGTATCGCTCGTTCGCTTGAAATAAAAGCTTGTCTCCCTAATAAAAGATTTTCGTTCCTTCTATCCTTATCAGTTTCTTCGCTCTGGGGCTGTCCCCGTAACTATTAATTCTTAGTGCTCCCCTCTCGGTGGGGGAGCTTATTTTTCTAGCTCGTTTAAGCGTGCGGTTATGGCAGATTCGGCCGACCCGCAATCTACGCTCGGTAACTCACGAGCATCGGACGACGAGGCACTAAGACATGTTCATGAGGATGAAGACCGATGTCTCGGAGCAGGAGTTTGACTCAGCCGTCAAGGATTTTTTGGCAACGGATCATACGAGTGAATCTGAGTGGAGTACGGCAAGAGGTCGTAAGACCTCCTTCTCTAAAAAGCAGAGAGACGAGGAAATTAACAGGAGACGCAATATCCCTCCCCACGTCAGTGATAATTCTTCGGACGCCGCTATGGAAGTAGACTTAGGTAATTTAGATAATAATAATGACGCCCAGGCAAGTGATTTTTTGAAACAAGCGACCCTGGCTAGTAATAATAGGAATATTGACGACGGTGTACGTACCACGCACCAAGAACGTAATAACGACGACATGGATTCCGACTCACGATCACGTGATACGTGCGTGACTAATGAGCCTTCACACGCGCGGCTCGACAAGGAAGTGTTTATGGTATGCGGTTCCGTATTGAAAAAATGTACACAGCAGCACGCGCTCCCCACGTTATCGAGATATGATGGTAGTTTCCGGGGTAAGGCGAGGATTACACTGAGGCTTCCTCCCGAACAAACGTCCTCCAGAAAAGGTAGAAATTTAATCAAGATATGGATGATTCTTTCTCAGTGTCGGATTTGCCGGTGGTTTTTTTGAGTCGGTGGTTATGCTTAATCACTTTTCTGCTGAGGCTGAATTCAAAGATTGTATTGACGCTAATTTTGCCTTAGAAACTATTGAAAAACTTCCTGATCCCAAGAGACTGAAGGCCCATATGGAGCAACGATCAATGATCAGCAGAGGTGTTATCTCTGACTGGCTCTCGTCGATAGAAGACCTCTGGCCGGTAATTCAGGATAAGTCCGGTATTGTCGGTCTTGAACGTATGTATCGACGCAAATGGGATGGCGTAGAGAGAAGATCCGTCCTTACCAAAACGGATAATATTGTCACGTTTAGAGGTGTCGGTGTTAACGACCTGAAAATTTTTTCTAATAATGTTGGCCTTAAAATTAGACTATTTGTTCCTCAAGTTAGGCAGTGTTTCAATTGTTATCGTTTCAGCCATACAAAGATCTCCTGTAAAAGTGACACTTGTTGCATCGTCTGTGGTGAAAAGGCGCACGGCACCTGTGACAAGCCGGTCAGGTGTCGAAACTGTGGAGGTCAACATAAGTCCACATACAAAAACTGTCCTATATTTGAAAAAAATAAAAATATAAACTTTGTCATGGCTCATAAAAATCTATCGTTCTATAGTGCCAGACGTGTCGTGGAGGGCGGTGAGCGTCCTTCGATGTCCTCCCGTGACGTGCTGTCGAGTTCTGAGGCTTGGCCGAGTCTGCCCCCTGCCAGGGGCGTTTCTTTTTCGGAAGTGTTGAAGCACGGCTATGCGTCTGAGGGTGAACGCATGCCCGACACCGCTTCTGTGAACCGTCCGGGGGAGGCGGCGTTCCATCGCCATCGCTATACTGACGCCCCAAGGAAACGACGTGAGGCTTCTGACAGGTCTCCTCAGGAATATTATAAACAGTTTGATCTGCGGGCCGGTGAGATCGGTAAGGATAGACGGGGCATTCTGCTGTCGGCGGCTCATGGCGGGGCGGCCGGGTCGCGGTCGGCCTCCACGGAGAGGACCGGTGGCATGCCTATTTCCGTCCATGAGGACCCTGAGCGCCGTGAGGATTGGCGGTCGTTCAAGGAGGCACTGTCTGGAATTCTTCGGCTAATTCATAGAATTCCTGAAGCGCGTGAATTTCTGATAAAGGCTATTTCATGTGATCATTCTCAGGAAAGGGGTAAGTCGCGCAGTGAGAGGTATGTTGAGGCAGGGGAATTCAGAGGGACTGATCTCGGTCAAGATAGGCCAGATGATAGATTTTACGAGAGGGATTCTCCCCTCTCCTCGCAGTAATATTCAAATTATTATTATTATGGAACTGCCGAGGATATAAGAGTTGTCGGAATGAGTTGTTGAAACATATTTCAGACTTTGATATCGTGGTCCTAACTGAGACCAAATGCTCTGATACTAATCAGGTATATTTTGCAGGCTTCAATACTATACATAGCAAAAACCTTCTTGCTAGCGGAGGTGCCTCGATTTCCGTTCGTTCTAATATCGAATTTGAGACTGTGTGTGGCTCTGACGTTGCACCTGTTGGGTATGATACTGTTGGTATCAGAACTAGGAATCTGGACAATAACCTGAATATTTTTGCAGTATATAGACACCCTCGTGACACTGTCACGTCACGTGATTTAAAATATATATACGAACGTGTAGATCGACGTGAAGACACGGTTATTCTGGGAGACTTCGACGCCGCCTGGAATTGTGACTCTACCAAGCCCAATGGAGAGATACTGTTTGACACTAACACTATGCAGGATCTAGGTCTCTTTTGCGTTAATATTGATACAAAGTCAAGAATGGGTCAACGAGGCCAACGCGATTCTAACCTTGACCTCCTGTTTGGATCGGAGGGTGTTATGGGCAGAATTGAATACTTGCAACTTGATGAACCTTGGGGTAGCGACCACTACCCCATTTCTTTTGTTTTTGATAATTGCACGCTCTCATATAAGAAATTTACTAACAGAATTTCTACCAAAAGAACAGATTGGTCGTTGTTCCGTGAGACAGTGGGTCGCGATATCAGGTCCGATTTACTTCCATCCATTGAGTTGTTTGGGGAAGATTTGGATGGTTATTACGATAAATTTATTACCATTCTTAGAAGAGCTGTGGATCGTGCCTCTGGGAGACGAAATTCTGCAAGGTCGAGAGCCAGCGGTCCCTCTGTTCCTAAACGTAAATGTACCCACAAATGGTGGGACCAGGAGTGCGACCAGGTCGTACAGGATAGAAAGCGTGCTCTCCTTAACTTCAAACGCAACAAATCTATCCATGCTTGGATAGAATATAAGCGACTATGCGCGCTTGTTAAAAAAAACCGTAAACTGTAAGAAAAAGGAAAGCTTTGAGGCATTTTGTGCAAGTATTAATCGATTTACTAGTCTCAGTTATGTATGGAATACCATCCGTATCATGAAAAATGCAAGAAAGAACGTGCAGTGGAACTGCTGGGACACTAAGAATAGAGAAACCGAGATTAGGAGATCTATCGACTGCCTCGCTCCTCCTTTTGTCGGCGTGGATCCTTTCTGCGCGCCGGGTGATCATCTCGCGGAGTCTCCTCTGGACGCTCGATTCCGGCGTTCCGAACTGGACAGAGCAATTAATATGATAAAAAAAATTCGGCCCCTGGCCTTGACGGTATTGAATATAAGATGATTAAGGAATTACCGGAGTCTGGCCGTACTTGTCTACTGGAATTATTTAATGTAATTTGGTCTTCAGATGCCTTGCCCAGGGAATGGTTGCAGTACCAGGTCGTGTTTATTGATAAGCCGGGTAAGGAGAAGGTTCGCCCGATCTCGCTATCCTCTTGCGTGGGTAAACTGTGTGAACGCATGGTCAACGAACGATTAATTTGGTGGGCGGAAAGGGAAGATAAATTCAGCGCTTCCCAGAACGGCTTCCGCAGAGGTAAATCTTGCATTGACAACTTGGTTAAGATTACGTCGGACATTCGTGCCTCTTTGTGCACAGGCGAGTACACGCTGGCGGCGTTTCTCGACGTTTCATCTGCATATGATAACGTCGACTTTCGCATCATGATAGATAGACTGATAGCACTTGATTGCCCTGCATCGTCAGATTTATTCGTAGATGGCTCTACCTGAGAACGGTCCGTTTTATTGTCAATTCTCAGGAATTCATAGAACGTCTCGTCTTTGGGGGTCTCCCGCAAGGTGCTGTTCTTAGTCCTGCTTTGTACTCCCTATACACTGGAGGCCTTTGTTCCGACTTACCTGAGAGTGTGGAAGCTGGTGAATTCGCCGATGACATTGTTCTTTATATACGTGGCCCTAATAGACGACGTAACCGGCAACTCCTACAGCAGGCGGTCAACATGATTGCGGAGAGGTTATGTGCCATTGGCTTGGACATTGAGCCTCATAAGACGGTGCTGGTGGAATTCAACAAGTCCGGTTATTGTGACAAAACCCTGAGCATACGGATCCAGGATTGCGAGGTGTTCAATAGCGTGGAGGCCAAATTCCTCGGCATTTGGATCGATAATGGACTTAAGTTTTCGCACCAGGTTCAGGAGGTCAGGAGTAAGATTGATAGAGCTAATTCTGTCCTGAGATATCTTTGTAAAGTCTCGAAAGGCCTGGAAGTCAATACGGCTCTCATGTTGTATAAGAGTCTCGTGAGATCTGTTACCGATTACGGCAACTTCGTATACTTCCCTCGAGACTCGGCTACGCAAATCAAGCTGGAGAGAACGCAATACAAGAGCATTCGCACCGCCCTGGGCTATAGAAACAGCACCCCTAATAATGTCATCATTGCTGAAGCAAAAGTCAGGCTATTGAGAGACCGTGCTGAAATGCTCGCCAGAAGTTTTATTTACAAGATTGCTGCTTACAATGTTACCGGATTATGCGATAGAATACAGATGATGTACGAGCGTGAGGTCTATGTTCAATTCCGCCAGCCTATGTATGGTATGTCATTGTTATCTCTGGTTTGGAAAAACTTTGTTCCTATTAGGTCGAGTGTCGGCATCGCTAGAAAACATGAGATATTCCAGGGATCCTATGAGGCACACACGTATAGCCCTACTACTGATTTTTCTATTGGCCTGGTTAGAAAGGCAAATAATAAATACTCGGACACATCGATGGTGAACGATATCTTGGATAAGTGTGATCTGAATCGTTCTTCAGAGATTATCTTTACTGACGGGTCCAAATTGCCAAATTTTTTTAAATAACATGTAGACATGATACAAATGGATGAAAATAATGTAAAAATGAGCAATTTTTCTCTTTTTTATTTTGACCCAGAAAACAATTGTGCAGAACAACAACACCAATTTATTCTTTATGTTTTTTGTACTTTTAAGTACCCTGCATTTAAAAAAAATTTGCCAAATAGCTATGAGATTTTTTTCATGGTGCCCACTATGGTTTTATGGAGCAAAACGTACAAAAGAATGTAAAATTGCTTAAGGAGGGTACACAAAATTGAGTTTCGGGAACTGTTAGGGGAACGAATAAATCTTACATATTCTTACGTATTTTGAGTCGTAGATCCGAAAATGGCCATAAAAATTATGTCTATAGCGGAGAAAACATGGAAAACGAAGGAAAATACGGAAAAACATGAAATTGTTTAAATTCCCAAACGTAATTTTTTTACGTTTTAATGCAGGGTACTTACAAGTACAAAAAAACATAAAGAATAAATTTGTTTTATTGTCCTGCACAATTGTTTTCTGGGTCAAAATAAAAAAGGGAAAAATCGCTAATTTTTACATTATTTTCATTCATTTGTATCATGTCTACATGTTATTTAAAAAAATTTGGCAATTATACCGTTCAATAAAGCAAAGTTTCAGCTTTAAGAATCTGTTTTTTGAATTGCGATACAATGATTTTTTTAAGAGAGTTATGAGCAATCAAAGTAAAAATCCTCATTTTTTATTCAATCCATGATAACTCAGTAACAAAAAATTGTAGAAATATAAAAAAAAAATTTTGCAAGGAAAACTTCAAGCTTTCACGTTAGAAAGTCGAAAACTTTCGCAGATTTTTTTTGTGCACGTGACAGGCCCACAAAGTGAGAAAAAATTTTTCTATTTTGTCCAGCTCGTAGTTTTCTATATGCAAAAATTACCAAACTTACAGAAACTAAAAAATAATAGTAGGTAACCTTTCGAAAATAGAGGTTTTAAGCTTTAAATTTAAATTTCGTTCATTTTTAACAAAGTTACAACTGCTTGAATTTTGCCTATTTTTAAAAATAAACTTAGTGTTCTTTTAATTTTGGTGAGAAGTGTATAATTTACTTTTACTTAAATATTATTAATTTTTATGTAAATAGTAATTTTTTGTAACTAATTACTAATTTGCTAATTCAATAAAAATTTAATTTGTTGTTGCTAATTTTGTAAATAATTAAAAAATAAAAATTTTTTGCCAATCCCTGCTTAACACTACAAAATTACCTTTTTCAAAAAAGGTAAAAAAAGGTGCCAAGTACACGCAATGTATTTTGTAAATTCAAAAATCTAACCTAAGTGGTAGCTTTATTTCTCCTTCACAAAATTATGTTACCTAATTTAACTCAAGTGACATGTATTTAAAAAAAAAAGTGAAATCTTTAAATTAAATTACGCCAATTGCAAAGAGAATATGTATATTGCTTTGAAAAATAATTGTTGTGCAACTACTTTTAAAAAATAAAACCCAAGTGGTATCTTAGTGTTCCTATTCAAGGGTCTTCCTATTCCAACCCAAGTGGTAATAGTTTCTTAATTCTTTGTAATTAAAATGATTTTTTGTAATATTATAATTTTGTTAAGAAGAATTAAGAAGCTATTACCACTTGGGTTGGAATAGGAAGACCCTTGAATAGGAACACTAAGATATCAATTGGGTTTTATTTTTTAAAAGTAGTTGCACAACAATTATTTTTCAAAGCAATATACATATTCTCTTTGCAATTGGCGCAATTTAATTTAAAGATTTCACTTTTTTTTTTTTAAATACATGTCACTTGAGTTAAGTTAGGTAACATAATTTTGTGAAGGAGAAATCAGGCTACCACTTAGGTTAAATTTTTGAATTTATACATATTCTCTTTGCAATTGGCGCAATTTAATTTATAGATTTTACTATTTTTTTTTTTTTTGAAATACATATACTTTGACAACAAAAATCAGTGTCGCATAACGTAAAAAGCCGGGGGTTTTTTTCTTGATGTCCTCGGTTGAGGACGAATAGGTGCCTTGTCCACAAAGGCAATTGGCACATAAAGTCTAGTCCCAAAAATTAGCTGCACAAGCACTAAATCACTTTGCCCGTAGACCTGATAAATTTAAATATAATATACAAAACGTCCCAATTCTTGGTTTGAATAAGCCGATAAACGTCTATCTCCTCAGTATACCCGGCCTCTCTCAATTCCGAATCCAAAACAACTCTCTGCTCATCATATTTATGACATCTCAATAGCACATGGTGTATATCCTCACACTCGCAGCCGCATTCACATCTCTCACTGTCGATATATCCCTTCCGTTTAAGCGAGGATCCAAGATTGTAATGGTTTGTTAGTAGGTAAGCTAGGCGGGTTCTAAATGAAATGTGGGCGAGGGGGGGTGAGGGGCGGGGGGTATACCGCGGGGGGGGGGGTACCGCGTTTTCGGGCGCCGCGAGGAGGGGGAGGGGGGGGAACCGCGTTGTTTGCCGCGCCGCGGGCGGGGGAGGGGGGAACCGCGTTTTCGGGCGCCGCGGGCGGGGGAGGGGGAACCGCGTTTTCGGGCGCCGCGGGCGGGGGAGGGGGGAACCGCGTTTTCGGGCGCCGCGGGAGAGGGGTCCGCGGGGTGAGGGGATCCGCGTTCGCGTTTTCGAGCGCCGCGGGAGAGGGGTCCGCGGGGTGAGGGGACCCTCGTTCGCCTTTTCGCCGCGCCGCGGGGAGGGGCGACAGCGTTTTCGCCGCTCCGCGGAGTCCGCGTGCAACGGCCGCGTCGGTCCGCGTGACGTCACACGGCACGCTCCCGCTCGCGTTATCTCCCCCTCGTAGATGTTCTCTCGCGCCCCCGTCCCCCGTTCGCGCGCGTCTTCACGGTCGCGCGCGATCCCTCTCCCCCGTTCGCGGTCTCGTTCAGAAATTATGCAAAAACTACAAATAGAAAATTTGCTTACCACCGCTTGATTTCAACCTGAAACCCCTGGCTCTTGAGTCAGACACCTTCGGCAATTTGCAACACAACAATGATTTTATACAAAATATTTAGAGTTTTGAACACAGATAAGTTAGAAAAAAGCAACACATGAAAGAAGCTGTAAGCATAAACTGCAGTTTTATTGATATGCAATACAGACAGCCTTCGAACACCATGTCTTTGCCACGTAGCACTATCAATCACAAACAGTGCAAATTGAACAGAGATTACACGGCATTATTTGATGTAGTGGACCTCCACACGACGCACAGAATAAATGATCGATCAGTATATAGGCACGGGTGTCATGTTTTCGCTCAGCGTACAACATTGAGAATAATCCTCGTAATCTCACAGTACACGATGCACAAAATTTTACATTACCAGAAGTATAATAAAAGTATGTGCAACACATCTTTTTCAATTCATCTAAGGTATTCACTTCAGCCTGGTTTAATACTCGGAAAATTACTTCCGAAACATCCTCAAACCTTTCACTGTCGTAACACGAATCGTTTGACAAAATTGCATCAACATCATCAATTTCTTGTTCATGTTCATGTTCATGTTCCTGTTCATTTACCTCAATGTCCATTTCTTCTTCTTCTTGTTCATTCACTCCAACTTCCATTCTTTCTTCTCCTTCAAACTGCAATTCTTCGAAATCCATTTTATATACACTCTGTTCCACTCACGCGCTAAAATATAAACTTTGGAAAATATCCGAAGGTTCTTTTCCAATTAAATTCGGTGTTGAGAAACTCCCGGTTCGATCGGAGATCGGCGATTCCCAATTCGCGACGGATCAAATATCGCGCTACGTCGACGTCCGACAAGTACAATCTGCTACAATTTCTCATCCGCGGTTCGCTGATTTTCACTATTTTGAATTTACTATTGAGCACCGGTTTGCACAATTTTATGTACTCGTCGCTCATGTCATGTGTTGTACTCGCGACTTTCGGTCCACGACTACTGAGCGTACCCTCAAATTCATCCTTCTATATCTCACTATTGTCACATCGTTTGTTTAACATATCTAATTTCACAATGATCTCAGCATCCGTACGGATGCGCCTTGCGAAAAATCTACGATGTACAGTTTTGCACGTGTGCAATGAAGTCACCGCGAGACACGTATGTTCATGAAAACGATATCGCAACATTAACTTTCAATGGTTTAATCTGTATAACTGCTATTGAACCGCTATCAAACTTCTTTAAAACATCTTTAAAAACAACTTTAAAAACAACTATCAAACAACTTTAAAAACAGCTAAAAAACAACTAAAAACAACTAAAAACAACTAAAAACATCTTTAGAAACAACTAAAAACAACAAAAAACATTTTTAAAAACAACTAAAAACAACTATCAAACAACTAAAAACAACTAAAACAGCTTTAAAAACATCTATCAAACAACTATCAAC
>NW_027249791.1:0-75469 GCF_030848795.1 Temnothorax nylanderi
CCACCAACAGAAATGAGGGGAAGGTCGTTGAGATTGATTTCCTTGACATAACTTTTGCTGCCGAATATTAGGACTTTAGATTTATTGAGATTGAGAGTTAATCCATTTGTAGCCGCAAACTCGAAGACAACACTCACATCATGCGCCACAAGTTGCAGCCCAGTATTTAATTGACTGAAGGGACACCTTCGATAAATTTGAGTGTCGTCGGCAAATATCAAGTGCTCAGTAAACCTCAGGAACGCGCTGATGTTGTTAATAAAAAGTGAAAAAAGGAGTGGTCCCAAGACGGATCCCTGCGGAACACCGGCGGTAATAGAAAGCGACTCGGAGAGTACGCCCTCCAAGTCGACGACTGCCTGAAGACGACCGGTAAGGTACGAAAAAATAAGTGCGAGGGCAAGATCAGAGAAGCCCAGTTCCCTAAGTCTGGTGAGAAGCAGAAGATGGGAGACAGTATCGAAAGCCTTGCTGAAGTCGAATAAAACGAGAATCAGTACTTCACCAACGTCAACGCCACTCCTAATGTCGTGAGTTAATCGTAGGAGGGCAGACTGGGTCGATTAACCCTTGCGGTATCCAGACTGCCTATCATCAAGGATGTGATGTAAGTTGATGAAGTCCACAATTTGACGATGAATAATTCTTTCAAATAATTTTGAAAGTTCGCACAGGTTGGCTATGGGTCTTGTGTCGGAAGGAGAGATAGGAGATTTAACTTTAGAGAGCGGGCGCACAATAGCGCGCTTCCAGAGAGATGGAAAATGACCGAGATTGAGGCAGGAATTAAAGAAAGAGATTAAAAGATTTCCTATGTAAGGCAAGGCTAAGGCTATGGCGGATAGTGGCAAATGATCACAGCCTGAGGCAAAAGAAGCAGAGGATGACGAAACCATTACAGAGCTCAAGCCATCGAACGTTATTTGCGAAAAGCTAAACTGAGGTACATCAGGCACTATGGTGCGAACGATGTCGGAGAATTGTGATTGCGAGCAAGATGGATAACGATTTGAGATGGAAGCATAGTAGGTGTTCAATTCACCGCGTGAAAAAAAGTTTAGTGGCGAGGAATGAGATGATTCTATTAGACCTAAATTAGATAGTTCACGCCACATCCTGGACGGATCGGAAATTGCGCTCAACTTCTCCATGTGGAACCGCTCTCTAGCACTTCTGAGATCAAGCGTGAGATTGTTCCTATAGAGTCTGTAAATCTGAAAGTCGAGTAAGTTTCTGGATCTACGCGCGGCATTATAGAGGCAGTTGCGATGACGAATCCTACAAGAAAGGGCGTCTGTAAGCCACGGCGCTGATGGTCTAGATACACAAAAGGTGTGCATGGGAGCATGTAAGTCCAAGCTGGCAGTGAAGTCCTTGGTGATAGTGTTCAGGAAGTCATCAATATCAGACGCACCGACGCCCAATTGGCCGCCAATATCATTAGGAAAAGATTGAGACAACCTGGTGATGAGTGTATCAATGAACTTATCCTCATCAAATTTCCTGTAGCAGCGTCGAACTAAAGTTCGACTTGTGAAAGATGGTACCTCGAAGGAATAGGTCAGTTCAATAAGGTCATGACCATTGATGAAAGGAGCATCTGTCTTTTTGAATGATGACACCTTTTCCAAGTTATCGACAATGAAAACATCAAGCCATGAATCAGAGGAACCAGTGTGAAAGGTAGATTGAGATTCGACGACATTGAGTGACAGTTGTGAAACCATGTCGCGTAGGTGATTGGATTCATACGTTGAGGTGAGGAGATTGCAATTCAAGTCGCCGGTGATGATTATATTTTTGTAATTATGTGAAACTGTAGTGAGCGTGTCGACATAGTCGCTGAAATTTCTACCCTTCGGTCTGCGATACATGGTGGTGAGCAAGAGAGGCTTGCGCGCACCGCCACGAATGTCAAGTACAAGGTATTCCGGTGCGTTTGAGAAGGTGGCAGGCGATGACGCAAGAACACGCGCTTTCAATGATTCATGTACATAACAAGCCACGCCACCTCCCTGCCTGCCCTCCCTATCCGCGCGTAACAAGTAATATCCATCAATTCGTACCACATCATCAGAGATGTGTGAGTGAAGCCAGGTCTCAGAAATCGAAATGATATGAAAGAAATTAGACAGTAAGAAAACCTGGATTGACTCGAAGTGGGCAGAAAGGGAACAGGCGTTGAAGTGAACAATTTTGAGGCAATCACGCAAGGCTACGGAAAGATCAGGGCTCGCATCCGCCACGGCAGGTCACTGAAGCCCCAACAGATCCGTTTCAGAGGATATCAATGTGGGAGGCAGACCCTGGTCTTTGCGGACAAAGATCTGACCATCCCTGCACCATACATACTTAAGAGACAATTGCTTAGCCCTGACCCTTGTTTGACGTAACAATTTATAAGTGTCGGAAGGAAGGAGCTCGTTAACAAAAATGTGCCCGGGGATGTCTTTGGAAAGAACCTCGTAGACGGTAAGTCGGCGCTTGCGCCGCATAACTCGCAGAATATAGTCACGAATCTCTCGCGACTTAAGCACGACCACAACAGATCTTCTGCGACCAACAGTGTCAGTCAGAGGATCGGAGACAGAAACGGAGGCAGGCCCATCACGCGCCGCTGACGCATTACCCCCCTCCACATCACGGACCTCTAGAACGTCGGAAACAAGCTGAGGCACTCCGAGCGCACAAAAAACACTTTCTACCAGCTCCATGGATGAGTCGGTGAAGAAGGATGGAATACCGGAGATGATGATGTCCGACGTTCTAGACACCCGCGATGCAGCAGACAACTCGCGATCACCGTGCTGGGCGCCCAGCAGCCGCGCGCTCTGAGCCTCCAGCGCTGCTATTCGTTCCCCATGGCCCGCGATTAATTTCGAAATTTCAGGCAATTGGTTCAATTTGAGCGCAAAGTCAGCATTTACTGCCTCTTGACGGCTTATAAATGCAGAAATCTTAGCGTCAGACCTCTCGAACGCGGCGGCGGACTTCTTGTCCGATTCGTCGATCTTTGTCAAGATCGACTGAAGCAATGCGTCAGTTGTTGACGACTGTACGCCCTGGGGAGCAACACCACCCGCAGTCGGCGAGGCAGCACCACGGCGATCCGCAGTTCGAGAAGCCTGAGCACCACTGGGCATTGACGACATGGTTGACAGACGCGCTGCGCAACACTCTTTAGCTGATTTAGAAGCAAGATACGGCTTAACGCACCCAGGATGAAAGTCTCTTGCGCATTCATTACACGAGGAAGACTGACCGGCTATCGGTTTGGTGCACTTGGAGCACACACGTTCGCGCTGCATGAGCACCACTTAGTGGACACTGTCGCTATTAACCAGTAAACAATCGCCGGGAGCGCTAGGATCGTAACAGTGTTACTCGACGCAATATCCCCAGAAAATCACCACCGATATCACGCACGACCAATCAGACAAGGCTAGGCAGTTCATGCAGATCGCCACAGGCGCCACCAGATACCAGCTCTCGCCGGTGATCAACAGGCAGGCGCATGCGCAGCAAGACACCTCATGCAAGCAATTCGGAGAAATCGACAATGATTCCAAGAAAGAGGTTATGATGAGTGATGATGCTTGTCGCGAAAATGCTCGGATTTGGGTGGCAATCTCCGAGGAAAAGAATAAGGCACGTGACAAGCAACAAAAAACCTGCTTAGATCTGCAACAAAAAGGCCCGAAGGCAGCTCACGGCAGAAAATAGATCAACTCGAAGCAGGAGCAAGAACACAGCGTGATATAATTACTACTTACGAGAGAGAGAGAGGGAGAGAGGGAGAGAAAGAGAGAGGGAGAGAGAGAGAGAGAGAGGGAGAGAGAGAGAGAGAGGGAGAGAGAGAGAGAGAGAGGAGAGAGAGAGAGAGAGAGAGAGAGAGAGAGAGAGAGAGAGAGAGAGAGAGAGAGAGAGAGAGAGAGAGAGAGAGAGAGAGAGAGAGAGAGAGAGAGAGAGAGAGAGAGAGAGAGAGAGAGAGAGAGAGAGAGAGAGAGAGAGAGAGAGAGAGAGAGAGAGAGAGAGAGACTATTTGCGTGTCTTATTACATATGTCCTCCGGGGCGAAGCCCGGGTAATCAGCTAGTTTGTTCATATAAATAAAACTACTTTTTTAATGATAATTAGTGTAGTGCATATTTATTGAAAATAAATACATATTGCCTGAAATGAAAACAAAATATCAATAACAACTTTAAATAAATGTTAGAATTAATATTACAGTAATCTTAATATAATATTGTAATAAAGTTTATAGTACGTTTAAATTTTTATCTCAAAAACATTATAGGAATGATAGAAAAACCTCAGCGCAAAGTTATTTGCAACGTTATGGCACTCCCATTTCAACATTACTGAAATTTCGGAATCGTGGTCAAAGTACCTATGTTCATAATGATGTTCTATACAACATTAAGAACTACATATTTAACAACATTACAAGTTCTAGAATATCGTTGCAATAACATTGTAATAATGATTTTTTGCTTGTATTTGGGTTGTATTTGGGTCGAATCTAGGGTATAGGTCGCAGCCTAAATGTACAGTGTAAACTAAGCCATTTTTAAATTAAAAGAATATACAAATGTCGGATTATCCGATAGATGGCATCCGATAGGATCCGTTTCTCGTAAGAAAAATACGATGAACAACCCAGTAAGCAAGGAACATTAAATTAACGTTTAGAAATATTGACTTTATGTGTATTTTTTAAACGTTTTTTAATAATATTATATACATATTTGAAAAATATTATTTCGTAATATAATTTTTCTGAATGTTGTTAAAATATTTTAAAAACATTAAAGGAAATATTTTTCAAATGTTACTCTGACATTTATTTGAGGTCAATGCAATAGTTCAAAATTCCTTGTAATTTGGATCTAGAAATAACGTTGATAATACATTAATTTTCTGTTGTTATAATGTTATTTTTTTATATTGTGCGCAACGCTTATCGCGATAGCCATCTATATTATCCTACATGCACTGTTAAAAAATCTGTATTAAAAATAATATAAAAATGTAAGAAGTTTTTATGCAGATACCGTATATGAAATTTCAAATATGAAGTTAAAAATTAAAGGAGTGGTATTTCAAAAATAAAAGTAACGAGTAGTAATATTACTATGCGCATCTGTTTGAAAAATCAGATACTTGTAAAGAAATTTTGATCTGTAAGTATATTTAAATCATGTTTGTTCCGTAATTTTCTCGCGATCGCGGATCAATACCGTACCGGTAACGCCATCCGTCAGTCGCCCTCCGAACGAAGGGATTTCGCGCCGCTCCCCCCGTCAACCCTTACCGCGAAGTCTCTCGCAACGCGTATCGATCCTGTCATGCCGTGATCGCATGATCCCGGAAACGCAGGTGATTGGTCGATACGCGTCGCGCAAAGGAAAGCTCCCGAAACACGAGAGTTCGCGGTCAGTAGCCAAAAGTACTCCGGTTCACGAGGTCGTATACCGTCGTGCTTCCGTTAACGTTTACTCCGGTTCACGCGGTCTCAAATATACCGTCGTGCATCCGAGGTTACTGCTCTGTCAGAGCACCGCTAATTATCGCGCCGTTCGTGCGTGCTGCAATTCGCTCTCGTCTCCACGAGCAGTGAACATTCGCGTATAAGTCACCCTGCGTGCCTCGCCATTGTGCGCTCGATCATCGTGATCGAGTCGACTATTTGTGAACATTCTCGCGTCTTGTGTTACGAACAAGTGCGACTGCTGTATAACGCCTCAAGTGCGTTCATCACGTGCAAGCTACATTGCGCGTCTTAATTGCCATCGCCTTCGCGCTCTACGAACACTTTCGTATCACGTGACCAGCGCTCATCGAATCACGTGCGCGCCGAGTGTCGTGCTCAAATGAGAGCGCGTCAACCATCACTTGTATTAACCTGACGATTAAACGATATTTGTGCATTCCTCCCAAATCAAGTGTCTCATTCTAACCGCACGTCGGATCCCTGTCGGGGTCGACCCGGCATCTTACGCCAATTGGCGAACCGGAGTTACGCCCGGAAAACATAAAATTCGCCAACATAAATTCTGGTCCTTCGAGCCGGATCGGCGTGCAACTGTGTCAATTAACAGACACCAGTCAAATCTATCTCGTACGAGATGGCCGAACATTTGGGAGGCCAGCTGCAACTCCAGCGACAAATCGAGCGCTATCTCGAAAACTTTAAGAAGGTTGGGAAAGCCAACCTGACACCTGCGAAAATCCGCTCGAGAATTGCGTTTCTCAAGGAAACGTGGCAGCAATTCGTGAACGGACACGCATCGGTGGCCAGGACCATTAACGAGGACGTTCAAGCATCGCTAGCGTACTTCAAGGACAACCACTATGAAACAGAGAACAACGCCTGCCAGGCAGCCTTGGACTACATGTCGGAGAGCCTGGAGGAGTTGGAGCCAGTCGTGAGTCCCAACCAGTCATTTGCCGCATCGACGATGCGCACGGATCAGTCCGCGTTTTCTCTTTCGCACCTGCCGCGTATAAGTCTTCCTAAATTCTCGGGGGAGTTTCGCGAGTGGGAAGCGTTTCGAGATCAATTTACAGCCTTAATCATTGATAATCGCGAATTGTTAGACGTTAATCGCTTGCAATATCTGCACTCTTGCGTGAAGGGTGAAGCCAGCGATGCCATACGCAATCTGGCATTAACTGACGCGAATTTTAAGATAGCTTGGAGTTTGCTAATAACGCGGTATGAAAATCGCCGTCGTTTAGTACATGATCACATCTACGCTCTGCACACGCTTCCCCAAGCGACTTCTGATTCCGCAGTGGCTCTCACCGCGTTGCGCAATAAAGCGAACATAGCAATACAGTCATTAAAAAACCTCGGTCGATCTGTTGATGCATGGGACGACATTTTGGTTTATTTGCTCGTTCAAAGGCTGGATAAATTCACACGAAAGGCCTGGGAATTGCAACTTGGCGATACGTCAGAGTATCCAACATACGATCGACTTGATAAATTTCTTCTATCACGAATACGTGCGCTCGAGAATGTTCTCCCGGCTTCGTCTCAAGTCAAGGGCAATAAACAAAATTCCTCTATTCAGAGTCACGCAGCGAACGCAAGTTCGACCAAATGTCCCATGTGTCAAAAGACGCACTTCTTGTCCGCGTGTCCGGACTTTCACAATAAAAGCGTCGCTCAACGGCGTGATCTCGCGAAGAAATATCATTGTTGCTACAATTGCTTGAGTACACGGCACACTCGCGATGCGTGTTCGAGCAAGAACACATGCCGTCAATGTCAGCAGAAGCACCATACGTTGCTTCACACGACCGATGTAAATAATAATAGTTCGACAAGTGAGGGCTCACCTTCATCTACGGAAACGAAAACAGACTCAACTGACGAAGTAACTTCGCATCTATTGTCTCACACTAGCTTTTCAAAATCAAATATTTTGTTAGCTACCGCCTGGATTAAGGTGAGCGGGCTCAACGGTCGACATAGTATAGTCCGCGCGTTATTGGATCAAGGTTCGGTCACTACTTTGATCACCGAACGTTTAGCTCAGCGACTGCGTCTCCCGCGTACACGCGTCTCCGTATCTATCACTGGGATCGGCGAGACCGCTGCCACCGCACGCAGCGCAGCTAAAGTTCATGTGTCAGCGCGTGACGGCACGGGCCCGGCGCCCTCCGTTTCCGCTCTTGTTCTCAAGTCGCTCACGACTTACATTCCGCAACGCGTTCCGGATATAACGCAACTGTCGTACATTCGCGAACTTACGCTAGCTGATAACGATCCGACTAGCGCGGCGCCGATTGACGTCATTATCGGTGCTGATTTGTATGGCGCGATTTTACTGCCGGAGGTCCGTAATCGCGCCCCTCATGAGCCCGTCGCTCAAAAATCGATTTTTGGATGGTTCCTGTCTGGACCAATGCCTATGCCGTCGCAGTCACGGCCGATTCGCATTCAAACGCACCACTGCACGGTGTTGTCGGAAATCTCCGATCAGCTGAAACGGTTCTGGGAGGTCGAAGAACTTCCTCAGCAAACTCATCTCTCACCGGAAGAGAGTTAATGCGAAGAACACTTCGTGTCTACACATTCTCGTGCCCCCAACGGGCAATATATAGTGCGGCTGCCGTTCAAATCGGGGCCCCCTATTGACATTGGCGACTCTAAAAAGTCTGCAATCGCGTTGTATTCGCGTCTCGAGTCACGGTTAAGGTCGAATCCCGACCTTGCGAAGGAATACCACGACTTCTTGGCGGAATATGAACGTCTTGGCCACATGACCAAGGCACCTCTCGATGACCCCCCTGATGGTCAAGTAGTGTATATACCGCATCATGCAGTTGTCCGCGAGCATAGCGCAACAACTCGTTTGCGCGTTGTCTTCAACGCCTCTCAACCGACCTCCAATGGTCTCTCGTTGAACGACCATCTAATGATCGGCCGTAAATTACAACCCGAATTATCTTTCATTCTCTTGCGATGGCGTCAATTTCGGTTCGTCTTCACCGCCGACATCGCCAAAATGTATCGCCAGATTCTTGTCCACAAAAGCGATGTAAATTATCAAAGGATCTTATGGCGACCCACGCCAAACGGGCCCTTAATAGCATACTTATTGCTTACCGTCACTTACGGTAATGCAAACGCGCCAAACGTCGCTCTTTGCGTGGTCGAGCAAGTTGCCGAAGACGAAGGCGCTGATTTCCCTTTGGCAGTTCCGGTATTACGGCTTCACACGTACGTCGACGACGCTGTGTTTGGCGCCGATGACATACCGCTCGCGCTTCAGACGCGAGATCAACTGATTTCTCTCTTAAAACGAGCAGGATTTCACCTCCGAAAATGGGCGAGTAACAATCCCGTATTGCTCGAAGGCATCGATCCGCAGGATCATGG
The DNA here is from genome assembly GCF_030848795.1 of Temnothorax nylanderi. NCBI lineage: Eukaryota > Metazoa > Arthropoda > Insecta > Hymenoptera > Formicidae > Temnothorax > Temnothorax nylanderi. The sequence goes on from NW_027249791.1 coordinate 8,896, forward strand.
CCTTGCTTCCGCAAAAACGCTCGAATCTGACGAGCGTCTCAAGATACTGGGTATCAAGTGGCATCCTCACACGGACGTCTTTCAATTTGACGTCACGCTTGCAGAGTCGGCTCCCGACACGAAGCGCTCAATTCTTTCGACAATCGCTCGAATTTTTGATCCTCTCGGGTGGATGGCCCCAGTGGTCATCACCGCAAAAATCATGATGCAGCAGCTCTGGCTTCTTCGCTGTAAATGGGACGATGTAATCCCTGATGATCTTCTCCGTAAGTGGAGAGATTACTATTCTCGATTACCTATACTGCGACAAATCGTCATTCCGCGTTGGACCGGTTACGGTTTCGATACACTCACCGCGGAGGTTCATGGGTTTGCCGACGCCTCCGCCTCCGCATACGGAGCGGTTGTTTATTTAAAAGTTACGCATCTTGACGGAACAGTCGAAATTACGCTACTTCTATCGAAGTCGAAAGTAGCTCCGCTCAAGCCCATGAGTATTCCTCGTTTAGAGTTGCTCGCCGCCGTTCTGCTCGCGCGGTCTATCGCCGCCGTGCGATCCGCGCTCACGATTGCTATTCAGATCTACCATTGTTGGACAGATTCAAAGGTCACTAAAGCTTGGCTCTCGCAACCACCCTCACGTTGGAAAATGTTCGTCGCGAATCGGGTGCATGAGGTTCAGACCCTCTTGCCAAACGTCGAATGGCATCACGTGCCATCACAGCAAAACCCTGCCGATCTCGTTTCGCGGGGCGTCAAACCTGAAAATCTGATTCAGCAATCTCTATGGTGGACAGGGCCTGACTGGCTCAAATTATCGTCAGATCAATGGCCCTCCGAGCCTCAATCAAATTTGCAAGAATCGCTACCGGAAGAGCGAGCGCACGTTTCCGTGCACCTTGTGCACCCTTGCCAACGATGGGAGCTCGGAGAAAAATTCTCCTCGTGGAACAAGCTGGTGCGCGTCACCGCTTATGTAATGCGATTCGCTCGCCGCGCTCGCGCAATGAGTTGCTTAAATTCCGTCAATGCGACCGCAAACCCCGCGTCGATATTACTTCTTCCGGAAGAAATTAATCTCGCGCGCGAATTCTGGCTCAAGAAAGTGCAACAAATGTTATTCCCCGTGGAGTACGCTCAATTAGAGTCATTAAATCGAATTTCGAACAGCAGTAAACTGCTACCGTTAAACCCGTTTCTCGATAAAAACGGACTTATTCGCGTCGGAGGCCGACTCCGCAATTCTGCGTTTCCGGACGACAAGAAACACCCGGTCGTGCTCGCTGCACACCCGTTAGTTGCCGCGTTAATACGCGAAACTCATATCCGTGCCCTCCACGCTGGGCCGCAATTCACGTTGCACCTGCTTCGTGAACACTACTGGATCTTGCGCGCGCGTCAAACGATACGAGCTGTTCTCCATAAATGTGTCAGATGCGCTCGTGAAAGCGCCAAAGCCGCGCACGAGTTAATGGGCGACCTGCCCTCGTGTCGCGTCACGTCGACGCCTCGCGCGTTCCTACACTGCGGGATAGATTATGCCGGACCAATACAGGTCAGATCTACTCCCGGTCGAGGACACACATCAAGAAAGGCGTACATCGCGGTGTTCGTCTGCATGACCGTCAAAGCTACTCATCTGGAGTTGGTTGGCGATTGTACGACTCCCGCGTTTATCGCTGCATTCGATCGATTTTGTGCACGTCGCGGCGTTCCCAGTGATATGTATTCGGACAACGCTACGACTTTCCACGGCGCTCAACGCGAAATCTCCGTCACATGGAGTGAGGCCACTCGCGATTCGAATTTTCAAAGTAGCCTAGCAATCCAAGGCGTTCGGTGGAACTTCATTCCTCCGTCCGCGCCGCATTTCGGCGGTCTTTGGGAAGCGTGCGTCCGCAGCGTCAAGTTTCACATGAAACGCGTCATCGGGGCGCACACGCTGACATTCGAGGAGCTAAGCACGCTCCTATGTAAAATCAAAGCGTGTTTGAACTCGCGACCGATTGCTCCCGGTTCAGACAATTTCGATGATTATAATTCAGTGACACCGAGTCATTTCTTGATAGGATCGGCGCTGACAAGCGCTCCCACCCCCTCGTTGCTTGAGGAAAAGGAAACGCGTCTCACTCGGTGGCAGCTAATTACACAGATGCGCGACAGCTTTTGGAAGCTTTGGTCAAATGACTATCTGCATACATTGCAGCAACGCCCCAAGTGGCGTCAAATTCAGAATCTAGCTCGAGTCGGACGCTTAGTACTTCTGCGAAATCCTCTCGCTCCTCCCAGCAGATGGGAATTGGGAAGAATCGTCGAGTGTCACCCCGGCGACGACGGACTCACGCGAGTCGTCTCGGTTAAAACAGCGCGATCCACGTACAAACGTGCCGTGGTCAAGCTATCATTTTTGCCGGTCGATATAAACACTCCGGAGTGACATTCTACGATGCCTATACGACAATAAAACTTTGTAAATACTTATAAATATTCCTATGTATCATGTCTTATGTAAATTGATCATTCTAGTTTAAGTTGTTTCAGCACTCGCAGTGCTCCGCATGGCAAGCGGCTCGAGATCAACAATTCGTCACGGCGGGCGGCATTGAATTGTTGCGAATTGTTATTCGCGGCGGGCGGTTATGTTCCGTAATTTTTTCGCGATCGCGGATCAATACCGTACCGGTAACGCCATCCGTCAGTCGCCCTCCGAACGAAGGGATTTCGCGCCGCTCCCCCCGTCAACCCTTACCGCGAAGTCTCTCGCGACGCGTATCGATCCTGTCATGCCGTGATCGCATGATCTCGGAAACGCAGGTGATTGGTCGATACGCGTCGCGCAAAGGAAAGCTCCCGAAACACGAGAGTTCGCGGTCAGTAGCCAAAAGTACTCCGGTTCACGAGGTCGTATACCGTCGTGCTTCCGTTAACGTTTACTCCGGTTCACGCGGTCTCAAATATACCGTCGTGCATCCGAGGTTACTGCTCTGTCAGAGCACCGCTAATTATCGCGCCGTTCGTGCGTGCTGCAATTCGCTCTCGTCTCCACGAGCAGTGAACATTCGCGTATAAGTCACCCTGCGTGCCTCGCCATTGTGCGCTCGATCATCGTGATCGAGTCGACTATTTGTGAACATTCTCGCGTCTTGTGTTACGAACAAGTGCGACTGCTGTATAACGCCTCAAGTGCGTTCATCACGTGCAAGCTACATTGCGCGTCTTAATTGCCATCGCCTCCGCGCTCTACGAACACTTTCGTATCACGTGACCAGCGCTCATCGAATCACGTGCGCGCCGAGTGTCGTGCTCAAATGAGAGCGCGTCAACCATCACTTGTATTAACCTGACGATTAAACGATATTTGTGCATTCCTCCCAAATCAAGTGTCTCATTCTAACCGCACGTCGGATCCCTGTCGGGGTCGACCCGGCATCTTACGCCAATTGGCGGACCGGAGTTACGCCCGGAAAACATAAAATTCGCCAACAATGTTCATGAAAATTAGAAAACCTGCTTCTTAAATTAAATATGCTTAAAGATCAAAATTCCTTTACAGATATATGAATTTTCAAATAGTTGAGCATAGTAATATTACTGCTCGATATTTTTATTTTTGAAATACCACTCCTTTAATTTTCAACTTTGTATTTAAAATTTTATGTACGGTGCCTGCATAAAAACTTCCTATATTTTTATATTATTTTTAATACAGATTTTTTTAACAGTGTGAAGTTTTAGTATGATGAAGTTCAGACTGTCCTGATCAAAAGTCTCAAAGTGTTGAAATCGACGATGATTTTTCTTTCATTCATGAACCTTCATTGTCGATTCCAACAGTTTGAGACCACTCGAAAACTGGACATTTTTTGAACTTGCAGCCATTGAGACTTTTGATCAGGACAATCTGAACTTCATCATACTAAAACTTGACTGGGCCAATTTGACTGGGGCTACTTTTCTATTAGTTTTGTGCGGGGTCCTTTTTACGACCTACGATCTATGGCTCTCCACTTTTTTCTTATTGTAATGCAAAAATTGGATTTTATGGTGTTACGCTCAGATACGAGCTGGAGAAGTAGTCACGAGTCGTCCTCTTGACGACGAGTTAGTTGAATAACAACGCTATGGTGATTGAAAGCGGAGACTTTGAACCGAACGGACGTGTTGAACGGACCGATCTCTACTTTTACTTAATAAAGTAGTATTCTTCGCTAATTAACCTTTATTTTCACGAGTTTAGAAGTGCGCGAATGCGAGTGGCAATGTGTGGAGCGCGATTTGAATGAGTTCCGGGCGAAACAATACGATGCGTGAATGCGAATACACTTGTGTCGAGTGCTTTTTATTTACAGCATATTTATATAAGTAACTATTTAGACAATAAATATTGAGATATTTTACTACTATTGCATATTTATTGAAAACATGTTGCCTGTAATAGAAATAAAACATCAATAAGAACTTTAAATAAATGTTAAAATTAATATTACGGTAATCTTAATATAATATTGTAATAAAATTGATAGTTTAAATTTTTATCTCAAAAACATTACAGGAATGATAGAAAAACCTTAGCGCAATGTTATTTGCAACGTTATGGCACTCCTATTTCAACATTACTGAAATTTCGTAATCGTGGTCAAAGTATGTTCATAATGATGTTCTATACAACATTAAGAACTGCATATTTAACAACATTACAAGTTCTGAAATATCGTTGCAATAACATTGTATTAATGATTTTTTGCTTACTGGGAATGATATAAGCCAGTAAACAAAAAATCATTATTACAATTGTTTCGAAACGGCAGGGAATTTGTGGAGGGAAGTAAAGCATGAATCTTATGTATTGTATAATTGTAATGTGAATCGAGCTTTATTGCATCTTCAGGTACATTGTAGTATTGTCTTTAGGTTTATATTATGCCTGTGCTCACAGGCACAGGACTTTTCAAAAGATACTAGAACAAAAGTTTTAACTTGGCTGCTTGTCTAGCATTAAGAGGCCGACCAGGAAGGTCTTCGTCGTAATAGACCTCCTGATTATTATTGGGATCGGTCTTTGACTCTTTTCCCGGAGTTTTAGGGGCCCGATCGAGGGGTAACTCCGGGATCACTGGGGAGGACAGGGCCGGCTTGGTGGTCTTCTGGTCCTTGCTCCTCTTCTTCCTTTTCGGCTCGGTCTGAGTGCCGATGGTTCTCCACGCCCCTGGTGGTAGTGGCCTTAGTGCCCGAGGGTCACCCAGAGCTAGGCTCAGCCCTGGTGGACGGGTGAGTCTCTGGTGTGACTCGGGCAGGCTCACTAGTGTGAGCTGCCACCTTACTTTAGGTGGAGGCGCCGGTTGCCTGGCCACCTGTGGTCTTCTGGAAAGGGAGAGCCTCCTGGCTCGCCTCCTCTGTCGTGGTCGTCGTCTCCCTTCTCTGATGCCTCGTGTAGAGTGACCCTTTGCCTCGACCACCACGGAGCGAATTTGAGACGCTCGACGGGTGGGAGGGGCGGACTCTACCGGGTGTATTAGTTGCCGCAAGTCAACTCTCTTCCCTCGCTCCGAGGAGCTGTGGTACTCCGCTTGCTCCAGGATGGAGCGAGATTTACGTTAATTTCTTTCGATCGCTGTTTTCTCGACACCCGGCTTGTGTAATGTCACGGGGGAGTATTCACTGCGAGAGAGAATTAGTTTCCTTATGGGCAGGCTTGCCCTTATATTCCCTTAGTGTTGATATTTTGAACTCGCGAAACACAGCCGCCCTGCGGCGACATACATTACTCGCGCTCGCGGTGGGCGAGGTGGCGCATAACGGGCTGCCGCGCTCGCAGGCGTGCCGTTCGGGCCACTGATCCGAACAACAATGTTATTGCAACGATATTTCAGAACTTGTAATGTCGTTAAATATGCATTTCTTAATGTTGTATAGAACATCATTATGAACATACTTTGACCACGATTACGAAATTTCAGTAATGTTGAAATAGGAGTGCCATAACGTTGCAAATAACATTGCGCTAAGGTTTTTCTATCATTCCTGTAATGTTTTTGAGATAAAAATTTAAACGTACTATCAACTTTATTACAATATTATATTAAGATTACCGTAATATTAATTCTAACATTTATTTAAAGTTGTTATTGATATTTTGTTTTCATTTCAGGCAATATATATTTATTTTCAATAAATATGCACTACACTAATTATCATAAAAAAGTAGTTTTATTTATATGAACAGATATATATACAAATACATATATAGGTTTTATTATGAGTTTTATTTCGTGTGCCAATTATCTCTGCGAATTATCTCTGCCAATTATCTAAGAAAATATTGATCCTAGGAAGGGAAGTTTTTTAAGTCAGCCTTTAGATAAGGGAAATTAAGGTGCCTTCTAACTCTTCTTTAGGCAATGCGATACAGGTGCTCTAGTTCAATATAACTCTTTTACTATTTTTCTTCAAACTCTTATTCTTTCCTTTTAAACAGATTATTAATCTTTCCGGATCTTTACCAAACAGTTGCTGGAAAATAAGAATTTCTCATTATATTTCAGAAATATTAGTAACATCTTTAGTGATTCATTCTGTGTATCAAAATACATTATGTTACTTTTTTACCTTTTAAGATTTTTTTCTTTGTTTACGGGTGTTTGCAAATCTAAGCCATTCCATTATAGTGTTCCAAGTCTTTCTCTGTATTACAAGGGATTGTTGTCTAAAAGCCTCTAAAACAAAAAGAATTTAATATAGTTTAGATAAGAGAAAGGTTATAATTTAATATATACATAATTTAATAATAATAATAAGCAGCTTTACTTACGACTTGCGTAAAAGCTTTTTGGTCATCTTTTAGCATTTTCTCAAAAGTAAGAAAACTGTCAACCCAGACAGCACAGGATATCCTATGGATGTCCGTTTTATGTCCATTTCTTGTCGGGATGTCCATGGACCTTATAAAGATATCCATAGGATATACATGTGTGGACACTGTAGGAATATCCCAAAATGGACAAGTTTGTATATCCATATACTGTCCTTCTATGCCAACGCCATCTGCATGTAATTCCGATCCTGATCTCTTTCTGTTTCCTTCTATGGCCGGGCAGGCCGGGATCTCATGTCCATCACGTCGAAAATTATACGTTATTTATATCAAAGGTAATCCTTTTTCTTCTTTTACATCTAAAAATCGTATTGTGTGCCATTGGCTTTATATCATTATAATGATATATAAAAGTTAGATCCTTTTAACCTATTAAAATTTATATATATGCAGTTTCCACAATCAATATCGAATAACCTCAATCATGGCATGAAACAATTAATTACTATCAAGAGACACGGCAGTGTCTCGTGCCAAGTACGCGCGGAGCGAGACGCACCGTGACTCATTTACGCGAACGCACGAGTTACGAGTACCCGAGATTTTGAGATCTCAATAACGAGTGAACGGATCAAGTTCTAAGTAGGCTTGATCGATAGCTTGGGGTCGATTTAGGGGGGGGGGGGGTACGTTCTTTTCATTTTTCCGCTACGTGCCCTACGAGCGGAGATATTGCGACGCAAAGTCTGAAATGTTAAATTTTACAATTAAGAAACGTCGTCGTCGTCGTCGTCGTCGTCGTCGGACAAAAATGGCGTCTGTACCTTTCCTATTTTTGACACGAGAGGGCAGTGATGCCCGTGCAGACTGCATGCACTGCAGTGCACTCGTGTACTGTCGCAGTGCGTGACAGTTTGTACTACGTGTACGTTCTGCGCTCAGTGCAGGTAGTGCGTTCATTTAGCCGGTTTAACGCGCTGTCATACTATTGTTTACGCGAGCGTTACTTCTGTAGTAACTTACGATAATTCCCTCGCGTAAACGGGGTTTTGTAATAACTTACGATAATTCATTCCGTGTAAACGAGTGAATTATCGTAAGTTACTACATACAGAAGTAACGCTTGCGTAAACGTAAGTCAGTTATAACCTAGAAAAGGATAAGTGTGTGATCGTGACCGTGACCGTGACGTGACCGTCGTCGCGTCGTGACAGATAGTGAAATATATATAATAAGTATTGACCGTAGAGAGCTAATGCCGAGGAGATATTTAAGAAGGAAGGTGTAGCCACAAAATCGTACACGTACGTATATGCTGTCTTGTAAAAGTTGTTAAACTGTTACTACGTTTACGCGAGCGTTACTTCTGTAATAACTTACGATAATTCACTCGTTTACGCGGAGTAAATTATCGTAAGTTACTACAAAATCCAGTTTACGCGAAGGAATTATCGTAAGTTACTACAGAAGTAACGCTCGCGTAAACGTAGTACGTGACTCTTTGTCGCATACGCGATTCAAGGTAATTGTTTTACATGTATTATCCTATAATATATAATATATCAAGAGACACGGTAGTGTCTTGCGCCAAGTACACGCGAAGCGAGACCGCACCGTGACTCTTTTATACGCGACTACTGCCAGTACTGAAAATCTATAGTACACGTGACGTAAACTATATCTTTTCAGTACTGGCAGTGAATATCGGAATGCAGCCGAACACCTACGCTGCTCACTGCGCGCGAACACTAAACATGACTGAACCGGCACAGTCTTGCATCATGCACGTAAAACAGTTGAGCGCGAGAGATTCTTAAAAAGAGCTAGACGGATTGGGTGCGTTATACAAACTGTTGGTGTGAGGATCATATATTCATTTGTCTCGCTTGCCGCTAATCTTTTCTGTGTACCATAGTCAAACTTTCTAACAAGTCTGATTGTGCTTAACATGGATAGGCGCCACAGAAAAACTGTCTTTCCACATTTTACTAACAGTCCAGATATAAATTCTGTCTCTGTCATTTAGATTGATTAAGTGTAAGACATATGCGATATCACAGATTGGCTAATCATTTATCTACCTCACTTAATTTTTTGCACCCAGAAAATTTTTACTGTACTTGCAAGACCATTTTTTTCAGTGTAAGTACATGTGACAGGAATTATAGTACTTTACGTTTACGTGAGTATTACTTCTGTAGTAACTTATACGATATTATCGTAGTTACTAAACTAAAAACTAAACTATCTTTATTGCTTATCCCCGCAGGGTTTGCAAGTCGTTTTTACAAGGAACGTTACCCAAACCTTTACACTACTACCCTTTCTCCTCTCACTTTAACCCTTTCTGGACCAACGGTTTAACGTCTCTTCCGAAAGACAGAGCCCAGTTTACCATCTAGGGATACTGTATCCATTTGGGATCTATCCGCCAGATGGGGGGGGGCAGCGTTTTGCTGAGAAAAATTCTCATCGGCCTAGCGGGATTCGAACCCGGTTCTCCGGATTACGAATCTGGCGCTCTACCCACTAGACCAGCCATCTCCCCTTATCGTAGTTACTATAAAATCTCTCGTTTACGCGAAGGAATTATCGTATCATAAGTTACTACAGAAGTAACGCTCGCGTAAACATAGGTTAGGTTACCGGTTTTTTACAAAATTTTATACATAAAACGCGAGATTCACTTATGTATGCAAGTTTAACGCTTATTGAGTTAATGTGTAATAATTTTCCTATTAATGTAAAAATAACACGATGTTATATGTGCGATTTATATATATATATATATATATATATATATATATATATATATATGTGATTTCTGCTCAGTGTTCTGAATGTCATCTAGTCATACATATCAGGAATTTTCGATGGGCTTCTTCAGAAGACAGGATACGAAGAAAATCCTAATGATGACGATATCACAAAGATGTTAAGGCTAGATGCCACGAAATGGGCATGTACCGTCGGTCACGCGGAATGCAAGAGAAAAGCCGCCGTTAAATTGAGCGAACATCTCACGAGTCCTGATACCCACAAGTAATTTCTTATGGAAGTCGTTTTTGTTCGACCCAACTGGCAAAAAAATTAATATATTTGAACTCACAACGTTTCGGCCATAATTTCGGCCCTTCTCAAGTGAGAAAATTAATCAAGCCGGACATCGTGCCTTAACTACGTCATGCATACGTAAAGCTAAAAAGTGAAAAAACTCACGATAGTCAATAAGATAAAATAATCGCTCAGAAGTCGTAAGATAAAAAGTTAGAATAAAAAATTGAATTAAATTAAAGTAAAAAATGTACAGAGTAAAATAAGCAGTTTACATATTCTGTGCGTCAAGACAATAAATAATAAGAACAGTACAGCGTGGAACAAGGAAACATCGCAATCCATATCTGCGAACACATCCGTACAGCGTGACAGTCAACATCATACTGAAATGACCGAGACAATAAGCGAGTAACTAGATGTGTTCACAAGTGGAAACGAGCAGGACAAAAGTGCAAAACTAAGTGACGCCAATTACCCGGTTGTAATTCGCGGGCAGATTTTCTGTGTCTTTTTGAAGATTGATTGCGCTGTCACATTTTTTAATAAAAAACATTTCTGAGATTTCTCGTTCCTTACGATCTTCTTATGATCCCGATTATCTCATAGGTTGTGTTTTTGTACGTGTATTTGATGCTTTGATATAGATGGAACGTGAAAAAGAGCAGGAAAAGGAAAGAGCGCTAGCGGCGAAGAAAAGATGCCGAAAAATCCCCGCAGTCAGAAAATGTGCAATCTGATGGCCCTGCGATTAAGAAGATTTAGAAAAATCCAGATGTAGAAATAAGTTTCTTGCCAGATAGGGAAAGGGAGGAGGAGGAAAATAAACTTAGGGAAGAATTAAGGCAAGAATGGGCTAGAAAGTACAACGCGTTGAAGGAAGAAGAAATTGAGATCACATTCAGTTATTGGGATGGATCTGGCCATCGTCGGAGTGTTATAATGAAGAAAGGTGAATGTCTCAGTGATTTAGATAATTTACTCCAGTGTCACTTTTGGAGTAACATTGGCGTGATATATAATGTTCTGCTGCATAAATTTAATTTTCACATACAGGTAATTCTATCTATCAGCTTCTTCAGAGATGTTTAGAAGTTCTGAGGCGTGAATTCAACGAGCTTAAAACAGTAATGACAGATCAGTTAATGTATGTCAAGGAGGATCTTATATTGTAACTAAGGTAAAGATACTAAGTGATAAAACTTATGAAGCAATATCACAATGTTGGCATGTTATTTTAATGTATGTATATTACAATATATATATATATATATATATACAGGGTGTTTCTCAATGTTTGGTACTTTTTTCATATTTAGATAGAGCGAGCCAAACTGAGTCGAAAAGTCATGTACCATTTTGCAATTTTCGCAATAGTTGATGAGTTATTAATGATTAAAAATCGCCGTATTGGCCCGGCCCACCGCCAAATCCAAGCGCGCGGCGAGATGCGGCCGCCCCGCGGTCGGCGCGCGGGCAGTTGTTTTCTACAAGCGTCGATGATTACGCACGAGCGGCGCGTAACGCCGGGCCCCCGTCCTGAGCGATGATAGTTTCTCGCCTTTTTTAAATAGAAATAAAATTTTCTAACAACGTAGAAAAATTTTTTGTGCGTACGTATGTACATACGAGTGTACATGCATACACAGGGAAATATCAATTGTACTGCTTAAAAAGCGATTACTCAAGTTACTTTTTTTTTTTAGTAAGTAACGGTTGTCTTTAAGAAAGAATATTTTCTTGATAATAGTCTCTTAAAATGTACAAATTTTAGAAAGAGTCTTTATCATGTACTCGAAAGAAGAATTTATACTCCTTCAAAGAACATAATAAAATTTTATCAAAGAAAAGTCAAAATAATAAATAAAGTAATATGAGGACCCTCGAGATTAAAATAGGAGAAGTCAAGGCTATGAGGGTCAGAGGCAGATCACAGTGCGTAATATCAGAAATAACTGATTTATTCGTCGTTTTGATACATTACATCGATCCGTACGTTTCGGCTCAGTTTTGAGCCATCTTCAGCGGCAGTTACAGAAATTAAGTTACACGTTCTCCGTACCGTATGGTGAGTTCACCGATTCAAAGTATCAGAAACATAGATCAATTGATCCATATCTGTAAATTTGTTCAATTAATGTTGAGATATTAAAAAGATTCCTTAGGAAACTCACCATTCGGTCTGGAATACAGAGCCATGTACATAATGAATACTCTCTGCGAGAAGACTTGACGATCTTGTCGACACGACACACAATGATATGAAAGGTCTTGTAAGAAGAGGCATGTCGTAGGTCAACACACCGGCGAGGATTAGAACAAAGCACGATTTGACCGTCTCAAAATGACACGGATTTTTTGCATCATGCATATGTCACGGTTTTGAGCAAATCGTAATCCATGCTCATGAACTTTGGTCGTTGGCAAATCGGAGTTTTACTATTGGTATACATGCAATATTGTGACGGTGTCAAATCGTGCTTTGTTATAATCCTCGCCGGTGTTTTGACCTACGACATGCCTCTTCTTGCAAGACCTTTCATATCATTGTGTGTCGTGTCGACAAGATCGTCAAGTCTTCTCGCAGAGAGTATTCATTATGTACATGGCTCTGTATTCCACGTTATTCAGACCGAATGGTGAGTTTCCTAAGGAATCTTTTTAATATCTCAACATTAATTGAACAAATTTACAGATATGGATCAATTGATCTATGTTTCTGATACTTTGAATCGGTAAACTCACCATACGGTACGGAGAACGTGTAACTTAATTTCTGTAACTGCCGCTGAAGATGGCTCAAAACTGAGCCGAAACGTACGGATCGATGTAATGTATCAAAACGACGAATAAATCAGTTATTTCTGATATTACGCACTGTGATCTGCCTCTGACCCTCATAGCCTTGACTTCTCCTATTTTAATCTCGAGGGTCCTCATATTACTTTATTTATTATTTTGACTTTTCTTTGATAAAATTTTATTATGTTCTTTGAAGGAGTATAAATTCTTCTTTCGAGTACATGATAAAGACTCTTTCTAAAATTTGTACATTTTAAGAGACTATTATAAAGAAAATATTCTTTCTTAAAGACAACCGTTACTTACTAAAAAAAAAAGTAAATTGAGTAATCGCTTTTTTAAGCAGTACAATTGATATTTCCCTGTGTATGCATGTACACTCGTATGTACATACGTACGCACAAAAAATTTTTCTACGTTGTTAGAAAATTTTATTTCTATTTAAAAAAGGCGAGAAACTATCATCGCTCAGGACGGGGGCCCGGCGTTACGCGCCGCTCGTGCGTAATCATCGACGCTTGTAGAAAACAACTGCCCGCGCGCCGACCGCGGGGCGGCCGCATCTCGCCGCGCGCTTGGATTTGGCGGTGGGCCGGGCCAATACGGCGATTTTTAATCATTAATAACTCATCAACTATTGCGAAAATTGCAAAATGGTACATGACTTTTCAACTCAGTTTGGCTCGCTCTATCTAAATATGAAAAAAGTACCAAACATTGAGGAACACCCTGTATATATAGAAGGGGTTGTCTTATGTCCCCTCGTTTGCGAGAAAACTATGAAATGACTCAAAGGACCAGAGGGAGGGTATCAGAGTTCTCCCTCGCCTTTAGAGGCGCGAAAAAGCAAAAAGCGAAGCTCACAAATTAAAAGGTGACTCATCGCCCCGCCACGTACCTTGTATTCCGCTCGGCAAGGCCTGGTAATCTCCTGCGTCCACGATATTGGGCAGTAAACAAGCAGTCAATAGGCAGCAAAGCAATAACGCAGGTAGGCAAGCAAAGCAGACTCAAACAGGCAGTCAAAAACCATACAGCAAGCAGGCAGGCCTTTCGTGCTAGCACCGGGTCGTAGCGTCCGAGTGCCGTCTTAATTGTGTTCACAAAAATGAGTCGGACTTGTGGCTCCGAGGACTCGTCTATCAAAACTGGCCAAAAGATGAGTCTCGGACTTGTGGCTCCGAGGACTCGTCGTTTCTAACTGATGCCAAGAGCGATCCTGCAAGCGTGTCGCGAGCGAGTAATCGGCTCCTCGTTATCGCTACCGTCGGCGGATGAGCGATGGCAGCACCGATTGGTGAGTCACGCGTAGGCATATCAATCGAAGTTATTGAGAGAATTGTGGTGCCGGGAGTGGGTCAAATAAATAAAACAATAGTTTATGATTATATATAAGTCTATATTATAGCACTCCCTGTATCACACCCAATAACCCACACAGCACATGATATCATTCGTATATACTGCGTATATACTGAATATACTGAGTATATACTGAGTATGTTCTGTATATACGCAGTATATACGAGTGATATCCATGTGCTGTATGTGTGGGAAGGTAGTAGCAAATAATGGATACGCCACGCAAGTAAGTTAGTCACACGCCACGACTGCTCAGTGAGGCTGAAGGATCTAGAATAGGCGCGCCGGGGCCCTTTTGGCCCGCGCAGCATCGGCGCATGCCCGTGGAGGGGAGAGTAGGGGAAGAAAGAGAGACACGAGCAGGGCGCTCCAGTATTCTCACACTCCCTCCCGACCGCTCTTAGTCTTTGGTAGTTTAAACTAGGTCCTCGCCAAAAGCACGCCTCACGCCTCATCTCTCCGCTTACTTATTTCCTGTGAACAAACAAATATAAATTACTAAACAAATTAAGATTTAGTATTTATAAGCTCGCCTACTAGACAGCTATGTAATTTAAAAGCAAGAGGCTTTGTAAATAAATCAGTTAATTGATCTTTAGATGCTACCCATTTAACCTTCACATGGTTTCTTTGAACGCACTCTTTAACATAATGCTCTCTCACCTTAGTCATATGTCTTAATTTATTCCCACCATTAGTTTCAGCACTACTTCCCGCAGCTCTATTATCGCACCATAAAGTCATGGGGAAGAATGATTCAGTCAAAATTAACTTTAGTGAATTACTTATAGCCATCATCTCTTGACACGCCTCGCTCATAGCAACATATTCTGCCTGGCATGTTGATAACGCAACATAAGATTGTTTATGTGTTCGCCAGATTATCGCATCTCCATATAATTTAATCACGAATCCACATGTAGTTAAGGAATTCTTGCAATCTACAAAACTTGCATCAGAATAACTTTGTATATCATTTGTCTCACCTAAATATCTTAGCCCCAGGCTTTTCGTCCCTTTCAAGTATCTAAACACTCTTTTAACCATTTTCCAATCATCAGTAGTTGGATTCACCTGGTGTCTACTTAACACGTTAACAGCATAAGAAATATCGGGTCTAGTCGCACCTGCCAGATACAACAAACTACCCACTGCTTCTCTATAAGGAACGTTTTCTTTGCTTCCTGTAGTTAATAGTATATCATCGTCACTGTCCGTCTCACTCATCTTTCTCTCTCTGTTAGCTACTTGAGTAGTAACCATTGGTGTTTTCTGAGCATGTGCTTCGCTAAAGTTGAACCTAGCTAAGATTTTTCCTGTATATTTTTCTTGGGTTAATTCAATTATTTTGTTCTGTCTGTCTCGCCTTATAGCTATACCCAGAAATTCTTTTGGCTCACCTAACACTGTCATTTCAAATTCTTTACTCAAACCTGTCTTAACCTCTTCTAATTTATCTTTATCATTATTCGCCACTAATATATCGTCTACATATAAAAGCAAAATTAAGAACTTATCCTCATTTCTCCAAGTGAACATGCACGGTTCTAATTCTGAATTCTGAAGACCCATTTTCAGAGCAGCTTCAGTGAATCTGATATTCCAACGCTTTGGACTTATACGTAATCCATAAAGAGCTCGTTTAAGTTTACACACCTTTTCTATTTTATCTTTATCAGTATAATTTGCACCGTCAGGTATTTCCATGTAAATTTCCTCTTCAATGGTTCCATTAAGAAATGCTGTTTTCACGTCCAATTGGCAAACATCTAAATCGTGTTTATTAATTATTGCGATTACAGAACGCACTAGAGGCAACCTTGATACAGGAGCATATGTCTCCCTTAGTTCATAATAGTTTTTATCTTTGAAACCTCGAATAACAAGTCGCGCTTTATGTTTAATTTTCCCATCTGATTCGATCTTTTGTTTGAAAATCCACCTTGAATCTATAATATTAGCCTTTTTACCATCACTTGTTATTGTTGGACGACTTATCAATTCCCACACCTCATTTTTGTTCATAGAATTTAATTCGTCATCGATTGCTTTCTGCCAAAGTTACTTATCTTTCGTCAACATAGCTTCTTTATAGTTAATAGGGTCTAGATTAATATCAGCTAAAAGAGCATGATACAATTCATCATTATCTTAATTTCTGCTTGTTCAGATTCTGCATTGAATAACGCATCAGCTTTTAACTTTTCGTCAATTTGTAGGTTAGAAAAACTAGTATTGTTTACAGACTCACCGTTAGTCTCTACTTTATTATCAAGTTTTAATCTCTTAGAATCTGATTTAATTTTTCTAGGTCTACCTCTTTTACGCTTAGGTTCTCCCTCCGGTTTTAAAAATTCTTCGGGTTCTTACCTTCATTGTTCTCACCTTTATTAAAAACGAACCATTTTTCTTTACCAACCTCTTCTAAGACTAAAAGATGATCGTTAATGTCACTTTTCTTGTATTTATCTCCGAATACAATCTTTTCATTAAACCTTGCATTTCTACTCTCATAATATTTGCCTTTCTCAGGATTGAGAAATATATATCCCGTAGGAGTATATCCCACCAGAATAACTCGCCTTCCCTCAAATCTAAATTTCGGACCTGTTTTTCTTTGAACTTTAATATAAGCTACGCACCCAAATCTCTTAATTTGATGTATGTGAAAGCTATGATGCGAGGCAAATCTCTCTAATGGAATAACCATATCATTGGATTTGTGAGGAGTTCTATTATAAGCATAAACAGCTGCACTTAAAGCTAAATCCCATAAATTTTCTGGTAAATTTGCATCATAAATATATGATCTTACTTTAGTTTGGATTGTCTGATTGAAGCGCTCAGAGACCCCATTATGTTGAGGTGTATCAGGACATGCTAGTTGTAATTCCGCACCTAATTTATTTAAAACCTCGATTGTATAGCCTTCCGTATATTCCGTTCCCTGGTCAGTACGCAAATAACACACCTTAGCGTCATAACCTAGTAGGTTTCGAGCACTTCTCACAAACATCTCTAAACAGTGACCCGTGTCACTTTTCGCCTTCATTGGGTATGCCATTGCTAATCTAGATAAATCATCTATACATACCGAAATATATCTATAGCCCTTAGGATGAGAAAGTGGTGTAATCGGACCCATGACATCTCCATGTATTATCTGTAACGGTTCTGTCACTCTCCTACGCGTAGTTTTAAAAGGCAAAGTATTGAATCTCGAAATCTTACACACCTCACAATCTAAAAGAGATTGGTCAAATACTGCTTCCTTTAATTGTTTGTTATCAGGAAACTTTAATTGTAAGGCCTTTAGATAAGCAATTGACGCGTGGCTGAATCTAACGTGCCATAGCATCGCATTGTTATTTTCTGCAAATCTTTTATAATTTTCTAAAAGGGGCGATTCTGTATTGGGTATCTCTACAATAGGCAACTCATCAAAATTACTAAGTTTACGGTCCCAAATAGTTACATCAAAGTTAGAGTGTTCGTACACTTTACTATCAATATTTTTTTTATTCTCACCTTTATCATCTCTCCCTCCTGAATTTAAAATTTCATCATGAATCTCAATATTCTCACCAATTTCATTTTCTTGTACGCTCTTTTCAGACTCTTTCGGTATTTTATCAGTTTCAGAGTTTATTTGTGTCTTTTCTTTGGCTGTCACACTACGAGTAATATATCTTCTCGCACCTGATATTTCTTCAGCTAAATTTGCTATAACCCGCCTGTTCACTATTTTATGAGATGTTTTATCACACCTATTATCTTTAATAATTTCTAGTTCTATTATCCAATATGGTCTTTTATACACACTAGTAATAAATAATTCTTTGGAAATAGGGTAAAAATATCAATCTTTTTATTGTCTAAATATATACCTAACCCCATCTCTGCAAATTTTCGTAGTGACAATAAATTCTCTGTAAAAGCTTCTGCGCAAATAACTTTGTCTATTTCTAGTAAGTTACCGTTCTCTAGTCTAATTTCAATGTTTCCTGCTCCCTCTGTTTTTAAGTCCGCTGACTCATCTTTGTTAGCGCATTTAATCACACCGTTATCAAATTCATCAAATGTCTTGAAAATAATTTTAGAATTCGTTAAATGTTCGGTCGCACCTGAATCTGCTAGAAAATTCGAAAAGAATCTATTATGATTTATATATTCAGTATTCAAACACATAGTTTTAGTATTCGTGATATCGAAATTATCATCTATTAAGGACACGGCATTACTTACTAGATTTAAAATATCGTGCTCACCTTTATGATTATTTGTTTTCTCTGTTGAATTTCCGCCGTTCTGTTGAGTCCCTTGATCCGAATTGTTTCCTTTGTTCCCACCCTTATTGCACCTATTGTTAGTATTTTTGTAATTGCTTCTGCCCTTTCCTCTAGGACCATTATATTTTCCTCTTTTCGCATTTTCTGATTTTCCATTATACTGAGCTTTTCGTTTTAAACCTCGTTTTTGGTTAGTACCTCTACCTCGGGAACGAACATTATTGTACTTGTATCCTCCTCTTTGCTGATTGAATTTCTTTGGAGGCTTGGGGCATTCCGCCGCCTTGTGGTCTCCAAACTCGCCGCAGTTGTAGCATTGTCTGCCAGACAGACCTCTCCTTGGGCACTTCGCACCTATGTGCCCATAGCTTTGACATTTATAGCAACGTATGTTTTCCAAATTGGCCAAATTTGCTGTCCTCACCTTATCTTGCCCACCTCGCACCTGATTTCGCGCCGCTTTGTCCCGCATAACAAGAAGTTTTAATTGGTCATATGAAAGACTCGCACCGTTAGAGTTTTTGGTGACAAACTCTATTGATTGTATTTGCGGCACTGAGATCATAACAGCATTGTAGAATGCATCTCGTTTTTCGTTTTCAGACAGAGGTGTGGCACCCGGAGAATTCTCATAATTTCTAATAATCTCTTCAAACTTTTCACAGAATTCACTCGCCTTTGTTTTACCGATTATATATTTCATGTTGTATAATTGCTTTCTTACTGAATGAGGGGTTACATTTATTTCACACCTTTTAATCTCTTTAATTTTATTTAAAATCTCCCCTGGGTTTTGCATATGCACTATTTTAGCATGATAATATGGATCAATATGATTTATTAAGATATCTCTGACTTTAAATCTTTGTTCATTTAATACGCTCTCATCTTGTATGTTGGAAATAATTGAATTATCTATTATATGTAGTAAATTACGTGTTCTAAGTTCCAATGAAAAGTAATCATAAAAATGTTCATATTTCATATTTAAGTTCAATTTGTAATCACGCCTCATATTCGCACCTTTATTTATGAATTCAAACTTTAAGGTATCTTTAACTGTATTAATCAACGAATTGTTAGCATTATCCTTACTGTGCGTCAAATCTTCGCGCCTCAAATTTTCCAGTTGTTCTTTAACTGCACTCGAGATTTTAGATTCTGAACTTTCATTATTACCGGTTGCCACATACTCAGTCTGTTTACTTTTATCATTTACTAGATTGTATGTGGTGACCAATTTGTCAACATTGTTAAATCTAGTGATCTGTGTGCTCCACTCCTCTCTCATAGTCTTAATCAATTCGTACACTTTCTCAGTTGTTTTGCTGTGCACATTCTTTTTGTGACACAGCCAAGACATTTTTCTGAGTCGTGATCAGCTGACTCAGCTGGAGCAACGACGCACCAAATTGCTCCATAGTCTTGGTGGTAGTGGTACAGAATTTCGAGAGGGCACTCGTCATTTCTGAGATTTTGGTCTCTTGCATTCTTACTTTGGTCAAGGCTGAACTTTCATTAATTTCTGAATTTTCGAGTAATGTCTTCTTTGAGACTGGAGGATCAGGTTTAATACTATTTTTAATGCGTTTGAGGTAGTCACTAGTTTTGGGGTTAGATACAATTTCATTACTAACAATGGGGAAAGATGGAGGGAGAGGTAGTGGACGGTTTGGCCCGGAGTGGAGAGGAGTAAGAAAAGGGTTTTGAGAGAAGGTGAAGTAAGGGAAGATGAAGTAGGGTGGCGGAGCTTGTGGAGGAGGTTCGGAGGAAGCCGTGAAAGTGGAGGAGAAGTCGAGGATTGCGTGGTTGAAGAGTAGTGATGAGAGAAAGTAAGGGAACGCGTGAGAGGTTAGAATGAGAAGCAGGAAGATAAAGGGGCCAGGTTACACGACGAGGGAGCTGAGCGAGTTGACAGCATGGAGTTTCGATCGAGCGATCGATCGACCCGTCGCGAGACAGAGGGATTGTCGATAGTGGCGTGGCAGGTGCGGAACGGAGCTGAGAGTCGTCGCGACGGGTCGATGGATCGAACGATCGAAAGGGTCGGCCATATAGACAGGTGATAGAAAGAGAAGGAGAGAAAGCGACGGAGGAGGAAGGAAGGGAGTAGATTAAGGGTGAAGATGGACGAGGATAAATTGGTGGAGACGAGGAGGGTAAGAAAAAGAGAGGAGAAAGAAAGGAGAAAGGAAAGGAGAGAGGAGAAAAGTAGAAGTTGGAAGAGGACGGAGGAGGACGAGATTACGGAAAGCAGGGAGAAGAGTCTGTTCGGAAGGATTAAAGGTAAAGGCGGAGGAAAAGAGGTAAGCGTGATAAAGAGGGAGATAGGATTGAATGGAGAAAGGAAGGGAGATTGAGGAAGAAGTGGCAGGGAAAAGGGAGGGGAGGAGGAGAGGGAAATAAGATGAAGGTATAACACAGTTGTTTCCAGAGTGAAGGTGGAATAAGGAGGGAAGGCGGCGAACGAGAGGAGAGAGAGAGAGACGGAAGGAAAGAGGAAGAGCAGTGGCAGAAAGGAGGGAAGCAAAGAGGTGGCTGAAGCAAAGGAGGCGGAAGGAGATGGCCAGTGAGAAGACGAAGGGAGGGGAAATGAATTATAAGGTCGCAAGGGAGGGGAAATGAATTGTAAGGTCGCATATGGCCAGGACGCGAAGGGGAGTTAAGAAAGAGGAACGTGATTTTAAGGGTCGAGACGGAGAAATGGGGAGGCAAGGAGTCGAATTGGGAGAAAGTGAAGGAGCTCTTCACGGAAGGTTTGAAGGTGAAGGTGGTGGTAAGAGAGGTGAGAGTGGTGGGGCAGAGAGGAGAATGGCTGACAATACTGGTGAAGCTGGGAGATGAGGAAGAGAAGTGGATGGTGTTGGAAGCGAAGAGAAAGGCGGGGAACAGTATAGGGGTGAAGATTGATGAGGATAAATCGGTGGAAAGGAGGGATAGAGAGAGAGAGAAGAGAGAGAAGGGAGAACGGAAAAGAGAATGGAAGTGCGCAGGAGTACAGGGAGATCGGAGGAGGACGAAATCACGAGAGGGATGGAGGAGAAGCTCCTCATGGACTTCGACGAGGACAAGGAGGATAGGGGGAAGAGAGAGTGGGCCAAATAGGGAAGAGCCGAGACAGGAAGGAGGGAGGCTGAGGGACGGAGTCTCGGAGGAAGCGGAGGAGGAAGAAGAGGGGTGAAGATGATTATGGGGAGGGAGGGTAAAAATGTTTGTGAGGTCGCAAATGGCCAGGTCTAGGGGAATGTGTTTTGTAAGAGGTTTGGGTACGTTCCTCATAAAAACGCCTTGTAAACCCTACGGGGAAACGCAATAAACAAATCATCATTACTAACAATCATAGGTAAAGGTTTTCCTTCTTTGGCGACCTCAGCTACCATGGCCATATTGGCCAACAAACTAAGGGCGTGGGTTCGAATCCCACTTCTGAGCTGTAAAGAGATGAGCTCGGGATGATGTCAGGATAAATAATTAATCGTGCTTCTCGGTTAAACAGTTTACTTCTGCTTCGTTACACACAATTCAATACGGTAGGCACCGCAGCGCGCAACCGAAGACGGTCTACCTCTACGTTTCGCGGTTCACGATCGTCTGCCCGCGCATTACAATCGGAGCAACGAGCTCCGTGTTCGGCTCTGATCATGCGTGTCCGGCGTGATGTCTCCTCCCGACACTTCCGCAGGCCTGCCAGCCACGGTGCCAACGTGACTTATCTTAACGGTTTCTTACAACTCTCCATCTTTCCTTTGCCAAATTCGCCTATCTCACCGTCCACGCCGTCCTTATCTCGCTTCTCCGATTTTTCAACAATTTCCATTTCTGCACTTGCTTCGCCGGTAGCTGGGTGACACTCAGATGGAGTCCTCGGCATCTCCAGCGGCAGGTCATTGAGGAGTTTGTCCTCTCGCCAAATTAATAGGCTCTTCCATAACTTATCCGACAGCATTCTTTTCTCTGCATAAAATTTGGTAATTAAAGTCCTGCATTTTATTCAGCATGGAGATTTAATTATAGCCATCTGGACTATGCCCAAGAGTCAGTTGACTGAACAACAAGTATGGCTGACACCAAGGCAAACAGACGTATAATGATCCGAACAATAAGACTTCTCATACATCTATTTAAGTAATTTAGGCAATATAATATCGAATAACAAATACATATTATACTATCCGCATTACCCATCAAAGTGATAAATTTTTAAATTTTTGCAAAATTATTTTGTTAATCGATTTTTAAATTAGAGAGATCTTAAAGCATTTACTTATGTGTGCGAGTGTTATGTGTATATGTGCTAGCCCATATACACACACAAGCACTGTCTCTTTCATACGTATGTATATATATATATATATATATATATATATTCATTTTTCACACCAAATACCCACCAAATTTCAACTAAATAAACTCACCAGATCTGTAATTTGCTCCCAACTCTGTGTTTATTAGTAGGGATTCATCCTCTATATTAAGTCACTTTCTCCCCTTTGTGCAGTCCGTCTAAATCGAATGCATTTTTCAAATATGTTCATAGATCCAGAAGATCCTCTTTCACTGTAAAGATTTTCTTAGTTAATTAATCTGGAATTCCCCAAAATTGTATTTTAACTCTAAATTTTCAGTTTGTTTATTTGTAATTTAGATGGTGAAAAACCAAACTATTTATTTAAAACTGCAGTTTAATAATTTAAGACACCAATAACTCGTCTTAAAATCACACCCAGTTTCGCGCCATTGAATATGTACTCTCCGTTGATATATGCATATATTAATTCAATCTAATTTAATCGTGTATGTGTGACATACATGTTCCATTACATACATTTGTATACGTATACCCATGTCTTTGGCCGAGCCGCAGCGACGAACGCAAAACAAAATAACGGCGCCGCGCGCGCATATTTGTAAAAGTATATCTCTACTCGGCAACAGAGAAGGAGCCCAGCCGCGCGCTATATCTATATATCTTTCTCGCCTCTCTCTTTCTCTCCTTCGCTCGAGCGTCGCGCAACGCACCGCGCTCCCTCTCCTTCGAGTCTCCTCACGCGCCGGCCACGTGCACGCCAACTCTCGGAACCAAAACAACGAACCTCCCCTACCGCGCGGGCAAGTCCCAACCGGCACACCACACGCCATTGTCATTGTCGCGCCATTTTGTTTTTCCGACATTCACTTTTTATTTTCTCAAATTTTACATCTTTTCTTTTCCTTTTATATTTTTCCTAAAAGGATATACTTTATGAAATCGCGTTTAATATGTGCATTTTCTTTTAAGAACAACGACTTCATGCACTCCCGGCTTTTACTTTGTCGCAAGATTTTCTCTTTCGCCACGCGCATATTTTTACTCACCCCTATAAAATTCAAACAAAATCACCACGCCTTAATCACACCATTACGCATCTACAAACGAAAAACCAAACACAGAATTTCAATGCGTATGCGTACCTATACGCCGTGTTTTCTCGCGAAACAAAGTAACACATAAAAGCTTACTTACCGGCTTCTTGCGACATTTCCGCATCGGCATTTTGCACACCATCAGCCATCTCTCACCTCGAATCTCAGCACACCGTATAAAAGAGAAAAAGGTCCTTGCCTCGAAATTTTCCGCGCCAACAAAAATTCGCCGCACAAGCACACGCTATTTTCCTTTCACGCGCAGTGGAAGCGTATACCGCACTACGCTGCTTGGCTCATAACCTAAGAGAATCGTGGTGCCGGGAGTGGGTCAAATAAATAAAACAATAGTTTATGATTATATATAAGTCTATATTATAGCACTCCCTGTATCACACCCAATAAGGTAGTAGCAAATAATGGACACGCCACGCAAGTAAGTTAGTCACACGCCACGACTACTCAGTGAGGCTGAAGGATCTAGAATAGGCGCGCCGGGGCCTTTTCGGCCCGCGCAGCATCGGCGTATGTCCGTGGAGGGGAGAGTAGTGGAAGAAAGAGAGACAAGAGCAGGGCGCTCCAGTATTCTCACAGTTATCAATCGCGATCCGCCGACGTTTCGCGAGACAATAAATGTACAAGACGAACTTATCAACTAATGATTACTAACTAACTATTTACAAAGCAGTACCAAACAATATACATTATATAAAACATTAATATAATTATTTTTTAAACTACCTTCAACTGCAATAATTAAATTTATATTCAACCAATTAATAATTTTTAAAATAAGTAATTTACCTGAGACTAATTATTTATTATTGAAAAAATTAATAATTATTTTCCACTAATTATTAATTTTCAAATAAGTAGTAAATAATTTATTTTCGAATAACTATTAATTATTTTAATAATAAAGAATTTATTTCCACTAATTACCAATTTGCAAAAGAAATTAATTCAGTTTCACCTAAATACTAACTTTCACGAACTAGAAATTTTTCTCTAACAAATTACAAATTCTTTAAGTAATCTGTAATTCACTTTTACCTAAATATTATTAATTTTTATGCAATTAGTAATTTTTTGTGACTAATTACCATAGACTTATATAGATAGACCGGCCCCTGCCGTAAGAGCACGCGTAGCAAAATAGACGGTGCAGACATAGCCGTGGATATGGTCCTTTCTCTCTCTCTTCTGATCGCTTGGTGGGGATAGAAGTCTAGACTAGTGGGGGACTAGTAGGGAATAGGAATGGGTAAAACGCACACATTGCTCGTCAGTAGATGAAAGGCAGTTGGAGGGGAAGATACATTGACGTGCACACAGAAATTCAGCTGGTGCGACAATTCAAATAAGAGGAAATAATGGCACAAATATGCTGTATCTGTAAGAAAGAACTTGGTATGGAGGAAGATGTGACTTTTCATCGGTAAATATTCAATGTATATTATATTATAGAATAAAGTTAACCAAAAAAAGAACTGTTTTTCATACGTCTCCTCCGTGAGATTTGCAAGTAAAAATATTTATTTAAAACATTTTCTCTGCACATGCAAAAGAATATTTGGAAATTGTCGTTCTTTATTATATGAAAAGAGTATTATATGAAAATGTCAAAATGTCTTAAAAGATTTGAAGATTTGAAGATTTATAATAACGATGAACCTTGTCATGTAAAAAAAATTTTTTAAACTTATTTAGAACATTACTAAAGATGTTGTAATCGACCCAACTGGCCAAATTTATTAATCGAAAAACGCTACGTTTCGACCGAGGATCCGGTCCTTTTCAAGCGTGTATACAAAACTCACAAATGTCGATTAGTCAAGCATAATGCCCTAACTACACCGAATCTAAAAGCTAAACGACACAAAATTAATTTGCAATTAAGTGAAAATTATATCAATATTATACGAAACAGAAACTTACATATTTGTGCGTCGGAATCTAAGTAATAACAAATTTGTTAAACGGTATATTTCGTGAAATGTTTGTAACATGACATAGCAGTGCGGTGGTACAATTTAGACTGATGAACCTGACAATTATAAACAGACTGGTGCCGTAAACAATAAAAGGCAAGAACATAGAGAGGGAAGCAGCGGAGAGGAGAGACCAGCTATATTTCTTTTATGATATGTTCGTAGAGAACGTTAAGATTCTCCGTGTCCTTTTGCAAATTGATGGTGTCGTCAAATTTTTTAATAAAAAACATCTCCGCTATTTCTCTCTTTCTGGTCTGTCCTTCCTTATGTAATATTTCAGGTTTTCCCCAGTCAAAATCATGCCCATAGGATATTCGGTGTTCACTCACTACAGAAAGATTGCTAGCGTGTTTTCTAATATCGCTCTGGTGTTCCCTGAGACGCGTACACAGATGCCTTTTAGTCTGCCCTATATATGTGGCCCTACAATCCCTGCAGTTAATTTTGTACACTATGTCAGTTTGTTTTAGGTCGTTAATTCTGTCTTTGCCCCGTCTTATTAAGCAATCAAGTTTTTTAGGAACCGTGAATAAGGTAGTGATGTGGAGTTCATTTAAAGTACGGCAAATGCTATCACTCAACGTTTTTATATAGGGTAAAGGTATGCAGTTTTTAAAATCAAAAGTTGTGTTATTGTCAGTGGGAGTATTAAGTGTGTTGTTACGTGTTTTGAGAGTGTTTAGACGTTTGGCAATGTGTTTATTAACGATTGGTTTAGGAAAACTGTTGTTGTTCAAAATTTCTTTAATTATCTTAATATTGCCATCGTGGAATTTTTCATTAGAAAGTAAAACCGCGCGATCAACCAAGCTAGTAATAGTGTTCAATTTGTATTTTAAAGGATGGTTAGAATGAAAATTTATGTAACGTCCAGAGAACGTCGGTTTTCGATACCAATTGGTTATTAATAAGTTGCCATTCCTAATTACAGTCGTATCCAGGAAGTTGAGTGACGCATTCGTTTCAATTTCATAAGTGAACCTAAGTCTAGGATGATATCCGTTGAAAACTTTTAAAATCAAGCCCACACTTGTTTTG
Organism: Temnothorax nylanderi; assembly: GCF_030848795.1. NCBI lineage: Eukaryota > Metazoa > Arthropoda > Insecta > Hymenoptera > Formicidae > Temnothorax > Temnothorax nylanderi. Next base: position 35,649 of record NW_027249791.1, read on the forward strand.
GGAATCACCGCAAAAATGTCATCGACATATCTAATGAATATCCGGATGTTAAAATTCAAAAGGCTTAGGCAATGCGTCTCTAAGTCATCCATGACAATATCAGCGACGACCGGCGATAAAGGAGATCCCATGGGGCTGCCGAAGATTTGTTCGTAAATTTCGCCGTTAAAACTAAAACTAGTGGACGATAAAATAAGATCAATTGCGTGTAAAAACTGTGATAAATTGAGGTCAGTCTTGCTAGAAATATAGTTCCACCTTTTTTCAATTCCCTTTAATACTAAATCTTTAGGGATGTTCGTAAATAGTGCCGTGACGTCAAGTGAAATAAGTGTTTCGTCATCATTAATATTCATGTTGTTTATAAACTTCGCAAAAGACCAACTATCTTTTATGTGCGATTTCGGTTTCGGGATCGACGTATGTAAGGTCTTTTGGAGGAGACTAGCCACGTTATAGAGCGGGCTACCCAACGCTGAGACAATAATACGTAAAGGGAGGCCGGCCTTGTGAACTTTCGGCAGTCCGTAGGCTCTCGGTAGATTTCCATTGGTGCAATTGAGTATTTTGTATGTACAGTCACTGATGATGCCATTGTCAAGCCAAGATTTGACCAATTCATGAATTTTAGATGTAATTTTATTTATCGGATCTTTTTTCAATTTTTTATAAGTGTCTTGGTCTCCAAGCGCTTCAGTCATTTGGTTTACATATGCGTTCTTATCCAAAATGACAGTTACTTGGCCTTTGTCAGCCTTGGTGACAAGGACATCATCATTATCACGCAAGAATTTTTTACAAGCAGTAAATTCTTTCGTGAAAAATCTGTCAATATGGTTAACATGTTTATTCAAACTCAGAAACTTATGCAGCGAGTTGGCAATCGAACGGCGGGTATTCTCTACCAAGTTTTTCGGAATTTTGTATGTGTTAAATTCGAAATTTTTAATAATGTCCAGAGAGGAGCACAAGCGATCTTTTCTCTCTCTCGGATTGGTGGGCAAAGCGAAATTACCGCCCAAACTTAAAAAATTTAATACGTTAGATGGTAAAGATTTACTACTCGCATTAATAATCCATTTACTGCGATCAATGTTTAAAAAGGAGTTATAAAAAGTATTTTGCTTAGTCATAATTATGTTCAATTTACTAATTAATCTAAATCTCGTTTCCTCGTCATGTCGATCGATGGTGTAAGTATTAAATGTATAAAAGTTTTGAATTACGTCATTCGGTAAAATAGAGGCAAGTGTATCCTCGATTTTCTTAACATTAGATCGCAGAAATTTTAAATCGAAGTTAATATCTTTGATTTCAAGGTTAAGTATGTTTCGTTGGTAACGTTTTTTCAGGATGTTGAACTTGCGAGTTGCACTGTTGCTTTGGAAGATGATGTTGAATCTCAGAGTGTGTATGTGTGGAGGTAAGACGTCGTCTCTCCTACATCGGAGCAAAAAAGTCAGTCGATGTCTTAGTGAGTTGATCTTGATCTTCGTATTAATCCAAGACTTTAACATTTTTTATTAAAAAATTTGACGACACCATCAATTTGCAAAAGGACACGGAGAATCTTAACGTTCTCTACGAACATATCATAAAAGAAATATAGCTGGTCTCTCCTCTCCGCTGCTTCCCTCTCTATGTTCTTGCCTTTTATTGTTTACGGCACCAGTCTGTTTATAATTGTCAGGTTCATCAGTCTAAATTGTACCACCGCACTGCTATGTCATGTTACAAACATTTCACGAAATATACCGTTTAACAAATTTGTTATTACTTAGATTCCGACGCACAAATATGTAAGTTTCTGTTTCGTATAATATTGATATAATTTTCACTTAATTGCAAATTAATTTTGTGTCGTTTAGCTTTTAGATTCGGTGTAGTTAGGGCATTATGCTTGACTAATCGACATTTGTGAGTTTTGTATACACGCTTGAAAAGGACCGGATCCTCGGTCGAAACGTAGCGTTTTTCGATTAATAAATTTGGCCAGTTGGGTCGATTACAACATCTTTAGTAATTTTTAATTATCTACTGGCGACTCAAACTTCTTGTTCTGTTATTTAGAACAATACAATTATAGATTCTGCTTTACGTAAAATGAAATGTACTGTACTGTGTCTAAAAATGCCTTTTCCAACATTGCATGCGTTAGATTGGATTGTACGCGTAAATATTGCATTCGTGTTAGTTGTTATATATTGAAAGCAATTGGAATACACTTACTAAATATAATTTAAGTAAATAATGGTAATGTAATTTAAGTAAATAATGGTAATCATTAAATAAAAAAGCAATTTGCACGTTTCTGAACATGTTTTATTCATATTAATCCTAATCCCTCCAACGTTTTTTCCGCCATTTAATTAACGAGATTTTGACTGTTTGCCGTTTCGGGAGTAAATGAGCTAGGGCTCTGAAATTTTTGATGTTCCCTACTATAACAATTTTTTTTAGGGGCGGGAAGGATTATCCCACGGCCGTTGGTTTTCCGGAATAAACGACCGGAACAAACGACGTTAGAAACGCGTGGGACACGAAAGTGCATGGTTGGAGGGATTAGGGTTGACTTTCTTTCATAAACATATCTTGTATGTATAAACATATAAACATACTTTTTATATAAAAAAAATATATAAACATAAAACATAAAACATAAAACAACTTTTTTAAATGTCAATATTTTATATTAAAAATGTATGTTTTTCTGTAAAAACGCTATTAACGTGGTATTAAAAATTATATATTGTAACTTATATAAGAAATTATTGATTAGCAAATATAACTAATCGATTATGAAAACTTCTTATTCTTTTTATATCTGTTACACTGTTTTTAGCTTCGTGGTATAATCTTATGTTAAAATATTTATGCAAAACCTGATGTACTAATTCAGATTTATGAGTATCAAGAACACATGTTATTTGGATAAAATCATCTAAATGACTAAAGATATCATTAGGTAACAAACGTTTTACGCTATATATAAGGCTATTCATTAAGTTTTTAACTGTAAATAGATTTTTATGTTGCCTAAGAACACGCTCAGCAACTTTACAAATTTTAATAACTGAATCACTGGGAAATAATAATCTCCTATTTTTTATTTTTATTAATAAAGATTTGGTTACTTTAGTCTCTAAACTTTGGCGACACATATCACATTTAATTTTATTCTTAATACTTTTAACCACAACTCCAGCTATGTAAGTTACAACTTCTGAATTGTATTCATTCCAGCACCAACTATTTGAAGACTCATAATCGTGATCAGACAATGTCAAAATGTTATCAACTAATAATTCATCCGCGTTGTTTGTTTCTATTTCAAATTTAAGAATATGGGTTTCATCTTGGACGGTACAATTTCCTTCTTCTGGTACTATTGCATGAACATGGGTCATCAATTTCTTATATGACCTTTTGAATTGGAGACAAGTCGGATTATTATTAAATCCTCCCATTCTTCTTATACTTGAAAAAAATGTCTCTATGTGATCCTGAGACATTTTATATGTTAGTAAATATGTAATAAGTTTTCTTTCAAATAAATACTTTGCTACATGTAACGTGCTATTCATGCCTACAATAAAACCCCAAAAACCGACTCTTTTTTTACTTTGCAAAATGGGTATACGTTCACCAGTCTTTTTATCGACTATTTGTAATGACTGAATATAGTTAGTGTAATCTATAATATTTTTTTCCATCATTTGCAAGTTTTCAAGAGTTATGCACTCCTCTGTTTTATTTTTGCCAAATTTTCTCCTGCTGTTCATTAAATCAAAAATATTATTAAAAATTTGACAAAATCGTGCTGTAGCTGATGCTTCCAAAAATTCAAGATGTATACGACTTAAAAAGATTAATGCATTGGCTACTCTTGTACTTAAAACCTGTGCTGCTAGTTTAACTTTTATTTTTTCATTATGGAAATTAATGTGTCTTCTACTGATTTTTGTCCCAGGATAAACTTTTTCCTTCTCTTGCAAGTCTACAAGCATTACTAAATATTTCCAAAGAACAAATCTACCTTCGTCATCGATAATATCACAATTACTAAACGTATTTCTGACTAGCTTTAACATATGACAAGCATCAGGTACAACGTGTATGGGTTCTTTCGAAATAGGATGTAGAAATGTTGTTTTATTAAAATCTTCCTTGGCCTTACTCCCAAGATTTTCTATCATTGATAAATTAGAAGCAGCACCGTCGAAAGTGATTGATCTTATATTTGTTATGCCATTTTCACTTAAAAATGATATCTCTAGGAGAAGGGGACCTAAGTCGTCTACAGACGATTCCGAGTCTCGACATCGAACTCGCGAAACTCATGTTCGACCGTTAGACGCCGTGCCGTCGTAAGCGGTGAGATCCCGACGACGGGCAGAGGCGCCGTACGGCAAACCGGGCTCGTGCGACGACCGGACCGCGAGGACCGGCCGCCTAGTAGTGTGTCACATTGTTTTGAGCCTTTCGACTCACGAGACTCCTAGAGATATCATTTTTAAGTGAAAATTATTAAATTATTTGTGATAATATTCGCTCTTTCTTCAGCATTCAAGCTTCTAATAAAATAATAAGATATTGGCGTTTTAAAATGACCGTTTAAAGCTACGAGGATTACAACCAAAGCATACGTGGTTTCTCTGTCATCATCAATTTCATCAAAATTTATTCCAACATCCACATAGCCATAAGATTTCCGACCATCCCATTCAACACATTTCTTAATGGACATCTCATCTACTTGTATTCCAAACTGTAGAATTTTACCACTTTTTTCGTTTTCGTCTATTACACTTTTAATTGACTTCAATATTTGCATAGTAATTCCAGGATTAAAATCAATTGTACTGAACCATTTTCTTATAGTTCTTGGATGAGGTAATCTATTTTGAAATGTTTGTCTCACATAATTATAAGCTGCATTTGAATAAAATAATAACGTGGCAGCAAATTGTCTTGTACACTGAGAAAAAAAAATCGTTGATTCAAAGAAATATTATTTGATTCAACTAAATGCAGCGGTCACGGGCTGTCAAGCTAACATTTGTTAATTCAAAAAATATTATATAAAATAAAATAAAATATTTCTTGATATTACTCACGTATATTTGATTTAAATATATTAATATTTACATTAAACAAATCACTACAACTAAACGAGTTTAGTCAAATTAACAACATTTTTTTCTCAGTGCAGCTTCTTGATATTTTGTAACACGGCCTTTACTCAGAACATTTTTTATAATTTCTACAGCTGGAATATTTATTGTAGCCTAAACAAAAAATTTTGAAAACAAACAAATTAACTTAAGAAAAATAATAAAATAACATATTAACAGAATTAAAATAATTCTTTCAATATATATATATATATATATTTTATTATATATATATATATATATATATATATATATATATATAATAATTAGATGAAAGAGCTAATGAGAGAATCAAACTTTGGCTATCATTGACTGATATTTATAGTCCGTTCATATTTCAAAATTATTTTAAGTAATAGGTATAATAAGTATATTATATATATGTTATTATACTGTATATAAGATATAAGTAATAGCCCTAATGTTAATATGGTTTTGTACTTTGCTTACAGCATCTTAAACGTTTAAAGCTAATCTCAAAATATAATTGACTATAAGTATCATAAATGTTTCAATTCTCAGGCGGTAAATCACTTTATGGGTCTGCGTACAGCTGATCAATTAAGACGATTCGGACTCATAACAGAGTTTCATTTTTACGTCTTTTCAAATAAGAATATATATAGCATTATTTCTGATTTTTTATTATATTTGTAAATTGTTTTTTCCTTAAACCGTACTAATACTAATGCATTGTGTTATAAAAGGGAAAAAAAGGATAAACGAGGTACAAGGGATATAAAGTCCAAGTAGACCTTGTTTTCGCAGGACGACAATTATTATATTATTGGAGCTATTCTACTATATTACTTTTTTACACTTGTATTCTATTCTATTTTATTACTACTCTATTTAATTATATTTAAAAGAGAGGGAGCGTCCCGTTTGACCACGTTGCGATTGACGACAACCACCCACAGCTATGAATACGGACCTGTGTCAGGAGCCTAAGAACATCATATTTTACTTACATTCATAACAGTAGCAACCTCGCTAGAAATCAATCCGTTATTTTTCAAATGAACTATTGTATCCTTCAAAGTTTTAATTCTTCTACTTTTACGTCTATCCCTTGCTTGAAAAACTTTTAACTTTTGTGATGTTTTTTTATAATAATTTCGAAATAATTTCCAATTATGATCAGATGTAAAATCATCACGACAAAAATCACCAACAATTCTATTTGTAAGACGACGGCGTTTTTGGTTGACTTCTCCACTTTCACTTTTTCTATACATATAGAACACAATTATTATTAATAAAATATAACTGAAAAATGTTATCACGTCCTTTAACATTAACTATACCTTTTTATTGCTTTATTGACTACTTTTTGAATATTTTCAGTTTCTTGTGTTTTACATGTTGTATGTACAAGGTTAAAGGAATCTTGTTCGTAATCCTTACTGTCCATACGTACTTGCCTGACTTTTACACTATCTCTGTTTGTTCAATCAAAACACGTTTTTGTTAATTCTTGTTAGGTAAACTGATAATTTAATTTAACAAGAATAGAATACTTACTCATGTGCAATCAGATTTTCAGAATTTAAATTTTTATCAACCACATTTTTAGAATTCAGATTTTTATTAATTGGATTTTTAGAATCTAGATTGTTATTTATGGTAATAGTACTTTCATGTCTAAAAATTATAAGATAACATTATTTGCTGCATATTTATAAAAATCAGTATAATTTAACTATAAACAATACTTCGTTAAAATATTTATAATTTACCTTAACATTTCTTTCGTAAGATGCAATGTAGGAATAGCTCCTGGACGCAAACATCTTTTTATGTTTCCATTTTTCATGCAGGTATAAAAGATGCAATGTTCATGAAAATGTTTGCTACATACTCTTCTATTTTTGGAGACTTCTCTCCCTATAGCATCGAACTATTTTAATTTTACATCCTCTCTTTTCGGTATACTAGAACATAAAATAAAAATAATGTGTGTTCGAGAGCACGCGGTAGCGCGAGATAGCGCGAGGTAACAAAACGACCACAAAAGAAAGCAAGTACAGAAACACAATAAAACAAAATATATTCAAAGTCTGAGTATGTACAATTATTTACAGGAAGATATATTTTGCCGAGAATGGTAGCGCGCACAGAAGCTGTCACAGCGAAAAGCAGCGAAGTTAATAGCAGATTTGAAATCGAAAGTGGATTGCGAGTATTATTCAAGCGGTTGCACGAGCGGTGATTCTAAGCGGGTGAACTTCGGTAGGATGATTGACCATCGGCGGTCTACGTCATCGTACTTGCGACAAATTTTCGTTTGGCGATCCGAAGAGATCGTTGCTTGTTTTCGATCACAATGTTTATAGCATGGATTTTTTTCTTGTTTGTAAGAGCGGTTACGGTTTGACTTTGTTGTTGACGAACGAACGTTAGCGAACTTTACAGAATACGAATAATAGAAAATCCATGCTATAACTTGACAGAAATACGACTCGTTTAAGGCGAAATTTCAAGCGAGTTATAATTTATTGAAAACGTGCATGCACTGTAGTGCAATTCTGTAACTCGTTATGCCGTCGTTATGAGCTATAACGACAATTGCGCAGCTTTTTTACCATATAAAATATCTGCGCAACGAGAGTCGATACCTCATAACGAGTTACAAAATCGCACTACTGGCATGCAACCGAAAGCGATTTTCGGTACGAATTGTCACAATCTCAAACAATGTGTATGTCAAATTAATAATATTTTTTATCACACACACATACATGTGGACAAACACGCAATATTCAACTTTACTTTTTTAACACGAATGCAATATTTACGTGTACAATCCAATCTAACGCATGCATATGTTGGAAAAGGCATTTTTAGACACAGTACAGTACATTTCATTTTACGTAAAGCAGAATCTATAATTGTATTGTTCTAAATAAGTTTAAAATTTTTTTTTTACATGACAAGGTTTATCGTTATTATAAATCTTCAAATCTTCAAATCTTTTAAGACATTTTGACATTTTCATATAATACTCTTTTTATATAATAAAGAACGACAATTTCCAAATATTCTTTTGCATGTGCAGAGAAAATGTTTTAAATAAATATTTTTACTTGCAAATCTCACGGAGGAGACGTATGAAAAACAGTTCTTTTTTTGGTTAACTTTATTCTATAATATAATATACATTGAATATTTACCGATGAAAAGTCACATCTTCCTCCATACCAAGTTCTTTCTTACAGATACAGCATATTTGTGCCATTATTTCCTCTTATTTGAATTGTCGCACCAGCTGAATTTCTGTGTGCACGTCAATGTATCTTCCCCTCCAACTGCCTTTCATCTACTGACGAGCAATGTGTGCGTTTTACCCATTCCTATTCCCTACTAGTCCCCCACTAGTCTAGACTTCTATCCCCACCAAGCGATCAGAAGAGAGAGAGAGAGGACCATATCCTCGGCTATGTCTGCACCGTCTATTTTGCTACGCGTGCTCTTACGGCAGGGGCCGGTCTATCTATATAAGTCTATGCTAATTACTAATTTGCTAATTTAATAAAAATTTAATTTGTTGTTATTTCTAATTTTGTGAATAATTAAATAATAAAAAATAAAAATTATTTTGCCGATCCCTGTTTAACACTACAAAATGCGTAATATCAGTACAAAATTACCTTTTTGAAAAAGGTAAAAAAAAGGCGCCAAGTACAAATAATGTATTTTGTAAAATAAAAATATTTTACTTTTAAAATAAAAATATTTAATTAAAATAAAATAAATAAATTTTTCTTGTAAAGAAACTTGGTGCTGCTTTTTTACTTCCGTCGCATTCTTCCCTAAATTATGTTTATTTTTTTTTATTTAATCAAATATTTTAGTACTAATGTTTAAATTTTAATATTTATTTCGAAGTCTAACAGCGCCAAGTCTTTTACAAGAAAAATTTATTTATTTTATTTTAATTAACCCTTAAATGCCACACCCTCAAGAATCTCGTAAATGACACATGGGGTCTAAAAGACCCCAGCATGAAAAATGTTTCCTTACTTATTGATTTTTTGATATTTAGTTATGAAAATTATTTTCAATGTTGTTCAAGGCTTAGAAAAGAGAATAAAATGCTTATATTGTTAAAATTTCAATTTCAACATAGTATAAAAAATTAAGATCGCCAACAGTTAAAATATTGGCTCCAAAATCAAAAAAATAAAAAATAATAAATAAATAAATATGAGCTCCATTTTTGGCGGAAACATTTGAAAATATATCATTCTAAAGGGTCTGGGGTCCGCTGGACCCCGGGTGGCATTTAAGGGTTAAATATTTTTATTTTGTACTGTTACCTCTTAAATTCTTTGTGATTAAAATGATTCTTTGTAATATTATAATTTTGTTAAGGAGAATTAAGAAGCTATTATATACCACTTAAGTTGGAATAGGAAGAATGTGGAACACAAAGATATACCACTTGGATTTTATTTTTTAAAAGTAGTTGCACAACAATTATTTTTCAAAGCAATATGTATATTCTCTTTGCAATTGGCGCAATTTAAAGATTTCACATCTTTTTTGAAATACATGTCACCTAGGTTGAGTTAGGTAACGTAATTTTGTGATATAATTTTGTTAAAGAGAAATAAAGCTACCACTTAGGTTGGATTTTTGAATTTACAAAATACATTATATGTAGGGGAGACCGGGGCAAACTCGACACCGGGGCAAACTTGACACTAGGCTTTTTGCCAATTTAAATTTATCGTAGAAACTTGCCTTTCTTACTGTAAATGCGTCTTTATGTGCCAGTATTATCAACAGAATTTGGTGACATTCTGAGTTATGGTGTAATTTTTAGTGCGACATAAGCGTTTTTGATGGTGAAAAGTTTTTCTGATCTCTCGAAAATTTCTACTCTTTCATCGAGCTTTACTCTTGCGAATCTACCGGTAAGTGATATTGATGGGAAATTCGATGCTCTATACGAATCCGATAATAGTTTTTGCATATTTTCAAAATTTTTATGTTTTTGGAGTGACAAAAGTGAAAAACAACGTTTGGGGCAAAGTCGACACCACGCCGTTTCATCGGCTCCCAATAACAAACGATGCTTAATTGTCATGCAGCCATATGGCCCATGACAAATGTGTGCGCACGTCTAATCGCGAATTAACTTGCATAAATTGTTTTTCAGACATAAGTTTCGATGAAAATAATTGAAAGTTCAACAATTTTTGTTCTCATTATTTCCGATAATTGTTTTACTTAATTCCGAATTTTTGTACTTTCTAAATACACGATAAACAATGTATTTTTAGTTTTAGACAATAAAAAATAAGTTTTAGTTTTAGATCAAATTGTGTCGATCAGGCAAAGTGTCGAGTTTGCCCCGGCATTTTTTAATTTGAAAATTTGTCTTTGCGTCACTTATACCTGGGGGCAAAATATCTAGCGAAACCACTGCCAAGGGAACGGGCTTGGAAAAATTAGCGGGGAAAGAAGACCCTGTTGAGCTTGACTCTAGTCTGGCACTGTAAGGAGACATGAGAGGTGTAGCATAAGTGGGAGATGGCAACATCGCCGGTGAAATACCACTACTTTCATCGTTCCTTACTTACTCGGTTAGGCGGAGCGCGTGCCCCGAGGGCTTCGTGCCCCGGCGGTCACGGTGTTCTAGAGCCAAGCGTGTCAGAGTGGCGTGAGGCCTCGCGGCCGATCGTCCGTTAATACTCCCGCGTGATCCGATTCGAGGACACTGCCAGGCGGGGAGTTTGACTGGGGCGGTACATCTGTCAAAGAATAACGCAGGTGTCCTGAGCTGCCCGCTGAGGGCCCGCTTTGCGCGGGCTTAAAATCTATTTCCCTCTCCCCAAACTCACCCATTAATTAGGAGCACCACTAGAATCCCATAAAACCACCAATTTTTAACCTCATAGTAGCCATCCCCATAAAATTAGTAATCTTTTGGTACCAGTTTCATCAAAATCATCAACAACAAATTAAGGCGGCAGTGTGGTCTAGTAGTAGAGCGCCAGACTCGTAACCTGAGAAACCAGGTTCGAGTCCAGTTGAGCACGTAAACATGGAATTTATTTCCGAAAGCTGCGCCCTCCGTGCAAGAAAAGGACTCTCGTGCGGAGAAAACTGGTCTCCGTCTTTCGGAAAAAGACGTTAAGCCGTTGGTCCAAAGGGTTAAGTGAGAGGAGAAGGGTAGTGATGGATGAGAATTGTAACCCTAAGGGGATCGATTAAAAACTTCCATTTTACTCCATCAACAACAAATTAGGAGAATTTTGGCACCGGTTTCAAGAAAATCAATCCATTAATAAAAAATTATCCATTAATGAAAAATTAAACTTATCTTCCAAAAATTAAATTCTATTATATTCTTTAGTTCTTTCTACCCCTATTTCATATATAATTCTTTAAGAAGCGCGGGCAAAAAATCTATTCCCCTCTCCCCAAACTCACCCATTAATTAGGAGCACCAATAGAACCCCATAAAACCCCCAATTTTTAACCCCATAGTAGGCATCCCCATAAAATTAGTAATCTTTTGTTACCAGTTTCATCAAAAATTTTAGCACCGGTTTCAAGAAAATCGGTCCATTAATAAAAAATTATCCATTAATGAAAAATTAAACTTATCCTCCAAAAATTAAATTTTATTATATTCTTTAGTTCTTTCTACTCCTATTTCATATATAATTCTTTAAGATTCGGTCAATTAATTCCCGAAAAATTGGAAAAATTTCGGTACCGGCTTCCAAAAAGATCGGTAACGAAAAATTATACGCTTTATAGCACTCCCCGGAAAATTCTACCCCTACTTCACATACAATTCTTTGAGATTCGGTCAATTAATTCCCGAAAAATTGAAAAAATTTTGGTACCAGCTTCCAAAAAATCGGTAACAAAAAATTATACACTTTATAGCACTCCCCGGAACATTCTACCCCTGCTTCATATATAATTTTTTGAGATTCGGTCAATTATTTCCCGAAAAATTAGAAAAACCGGTTTCCAGAAAATCGGGTAACAAAAAACTATACACATCATGGCACTCCCCGGAAAATTCTACTTCCTATTTCATATACTTTTGGTAAAAATTTGGTCCACTAACGAATAAGTAGTTCGCGGTCATACAGAGAGAGGAGAGAGAGAGAGAGAGAGAGGAGAGGAGAGGGAGAGGAGAGGGGGGGAGAGGAGGGAGGGGGGAGGGGGAGGGGAGGGAGGGGAGGGGAGGGAGGGAGAGGGAGAGGGGGGGAGGAAGAGAGGGAGGAGAGGAGGGGAGAGGGAAGGAGGGAGGGAGGGGGAGGAGAGGAGAGGAGAGGAGGGAGGAGGAGGAGGAGGGGAGGAGAGGAGAAGGGGAGGAGAGAGAGGAGAGGGAGGGGAGGGGGAGGGAGGGGGGGAGAGAGAGGGGGGGAGAGGGAGGGAGGGGGGAGGGGGAGGAGAGAGAGGAGGAGAGAGAGGAGAGGGGAGGAGAGAGAGAGGAGAGGGAGAGGGAGAGGGAGAGGGAGAGGGAGAGAGAGAGAGAGAGAAGAGAGAGAGAGAGATGAGAGGCGAGAGAAGATGGAGAGAGAGATTGAGGAGAAAAAGAGAGAGAGAGAGAGAGAGAGAGAGAGAAGAGGAGAGCGGAGAGAGAGAGAGAGGAGCGAGAGAGATGAGAGAGAGAGAGAGAGAGAGAGAGAGAGAGAGAGGGAGGGAGAGAGAGAGAGACTATTTGCGTGTCTTATTACATATGTCCTCCGGGGCGAAGCCCGGGTAACCAGCTAGTCCTTTACATAGGTCGTTCGATGACAAACGCATACGCAAGCGTAAACCAATTTAGTTCTCGTTCATAAGATCACCTTCATTTAAGGCCTTATGCAAGTTTTTAATCACTAAATTCCCTTACAGTATAAAATCTTCTGATCACCAAAGTGGACTTACAGACGATAACTGTGCGAGTATTGCCAAATTTTCCCGCTCTCAGAGATATAACCATCTTCAGATTCGCCTTCAGCCTGCTGTTGTCTTCAGTTTTTCTTATAGTCTAAACATCAGGAAAGACTGACACAAGTGTGTTTGTGCGTTTACCAATAAAATTCTGGTTGGTCTTGACCTGAGACAAATCATATTCTTTTTTTTAAGCCTTTACCACTAAAAAACGTGGTTTTTTACGGTTTTTTGAGGTTATCTTTGAAATCCTCTGGGCGACCCCTATTTTTTATTGCAGTTTCGTGTTCAGCGGGTCAAAATACATAGGAGTAATGTGGTCTCAACCCCAGAGCAATATACTTTTTTTTTGTGGGCCTGTGTAATCGACATGTGAGTCAATTGAGTATTTTTGCTCGAATTGTGCAAAACGATTTTTCACATGTCGAGGAGCTTTTAGATTTTGTTCCACTATATGATAGAACAACGGGTATTGACATCTTCGAAGCTGTTAACCAAACTCTTGAAAAATTTGATACTGATTTTTCCAAATGTTCGGCTATCGTAACTGATGGTGCTAGAGCAATGATAGGTTCAAAAAATGGATTCTTCGGTCAAATAAAGCAGCGAGGTTTAAAGTTTCCTGTCATTCATTGCATTATTCATCAAGAAGTGTTATGTGGGAAAGTTGTAAAAGTATGCACCGCAATGCAAACCGTCACAAAAATTATTAATTCAATTAAAGGCGGTCACAAATTCCTCTCTCATCGAAAGTTTCAACACTTTCTCGAAGAGCATAACGCAACTTACACAGATGTGCCTCTGTATTGTGAAGTTCGATGGCTTAGTGCAGGAAAATGTTTAGAGAAGTTCTTTGCAATAAGAAAAGAGATCTTCCTTTTCTTGCCAGACACATTACCTGTAAAATATGAGGAATTTCGATGTTTTTTTTGAAGACTTTTGTAAGTAAGGCCTAAACTTCTGGATGGCCCACACCACGGCCAAACACTCTAGCTCCGTCACCGAGTACCGCTTTTCGGGGTCCGATAACACGCGACTGGCATATGCTATTACGCGTTCCTCGCCTCCCAGCTTTTGTGTTAGAACCGCCCCCAACCCGACCGAACTCGCGTCGGTCTGTAACACGAACGGCTCCTCAAAATCTGGGCACGCTAGGACGGGGGCAGCCATCAAACTGTCCCTAATACTGTTGAAGGCATGAACCTGTTCATCCCCCCACTCCCAGCGCCTGCCTTTCCTCAAAAGGCGGGTCAAGGGTTCACTCAACGTCGCGAAGCGCGGTATAAATTTCCTATACCAGGAAGACATCCCGAGGAATCTACGTAATTGCTTGAGAGTTTGCTGTGCCGGGTACTCCATTATGGGGCGCGTTTTCTCCGGATCGACCGCTAGGCCCCCCCCCCCTCTACGACGAAGCCCAAATATCGGACTTGCGACTGATAAAATTCACACTTTTCCATGTTTACCGTCAACCCCGTCGCGGAAATTTTTTCCATTACCCGCTTTAGCCATTCGAGGTGTTCCTCAAAGGTCTCTGTCGCGATAATAATGTCGTTCAAATATGCAAAAACAAAGGGCTCCTGGGCCTATCAAGCTGTCCAACAGGCGTTGGAACGTAGCGGGGGCACTCGTCAACCCATATGGCATTCGGACGAAATGGTACAAGCCCTTCCCCGGAACGCTGAACGCGGTAATCTCCCTACTGTCTTTACTTAGCGGGATTTGAAAATAAGCCTGGCTGAGATCGATCGTGGATATATATTTTGCCGAACGCAACTTATTTAGTATCCCCTCCATCGGTGGTATCGGATACGCGTCTTTCTTAGATATTTTGTTCACTCCGCGGAAGTCCAGGCAGAATCGGTATTTGCCATTCGATTTCTTTACCATCACGATTGGGTTCGACCATTGGCTGGAGGACGGTTCAATTATACCGGCGGCTAACATTTTATCCACCTCCACGCGGATCGCTTCCTGAACCTTTGGTGAGACTAAGTAACAACGCTGTTTCAATGGAGGATTGTCCCCCACCTCAATTTTGTGTTCCGTTAGGTCGGTTAAGCCGGGATTTTCCGATGGCTTGACTATATTCCGTAAAACATTTTTGAGGTGTTTTTTCTGGTCTTTCGTTAACTCCGCCAGTCCGCAACAAACGCGAGAATCCGTCTCCGCGGAATCCGTTTTCTTAGAATTAAACTGGTAACGGGCGCGAGGTCTATCCGCGAAATACCACTCCCCCTTTCCGAAGTCCAACGCGATACCAAACTTTGTCAGGAAGTCCATCCCCACTATACACGGCACGGCCAAGTCTGGCAATATCCCTACTGAAATTTTCCGACTCCTGTCCCTCAGATGGATTGGGAGCGAAGCTTCTCTATGAATCGGGGCTATCTGTCCGTTTGCCATTCGGATCTTAGCACCCCCTCCGCGTGTGGTTTGGATGCCCAAGCTATCGACTATTTGCATTCCCTCGCGGCCAAAAAGCGTCAAGCTCGACCCCGAGTCTACCAGTGCTACTATGGAGCGGCCGCCCACCCGGATTTTGAAGTATTTCAGCGGCGGAAACTCGGTGGGGTCGAGTGTCACGGGTATTCGCGGTTCGGGCCTCGTCCTCGACAGTTGGGGGCGTAGGGACCCGTCCTACTGACCCCCTTGCTCGTTTCCCGAGCATCTAGGGCACGTTCGCGTTGTATACCCGGGGTTGCCGCACCGATAACAATGTTGTCGCTGAACCTCTTTGCAAGCACGCGCGCGGTGTCCCGATTTGTCACAGTTCCAACATTTTAAGTTGGTATCATCGGGGGACCGATCCCGACGCGGCGACTGTAGTAGGCACGCTCGCGGTAGCGGCAACCGTGGTGGCGACGGTTTTCGAGGGTCTTTGTCTGGTTCCAGTTTTCCGATCGACGACTTCCCCCGCGGCAACCGTACTCGGAATTCGCGCTTTCCCCTTTGGAGCGTGATACGCTAAGTCCGGAAAAATGGACTGCTCCGGCGGTAAAGGGCCTTGATACGTCCTATCGGCGAGGAAGCTGCGTTCCATTCGTGTGGCTAGATCCTCTAGGGTGTGAAAATCGGAGAAGTCGAAACGACGTATGGCAATCTGCAATCGCGGTAGTAGATTGCGGTGAGCAAGCGTGAGTTGCTCCGCAAGAGACCACGGAGGGCTCATCCTTGCGAATAATGCCCGCAAACATGTTAAATAATCAACCGCCGACTCATGTTCCCCCTGCGTTCTTCGCAATATCTCCTCCCGGAGGGTAAATAAGTAATCCGGATCACCGAATCTAGATCGCCACGCGTGCTCAAAATCCCGCCAATCCCGCCAATTCTGGCTTTCTAACCTAACCCAATATAACGCGGTCCCCGATAAAAATAAGGGCAAGCATCTAAATAGATCGGCGTCATCTACCGGAAGAATCGCCCGAGCCTCCTAAATGCGTAACAAAAATGCCTCCGCATCACTGCCGCGCTGTCTCGAGAACTGTAGATTCCATTTCCTCATTAAATTATAGGCCTCAGCCGCGGATCCGCGCGTATTTCGCCGATCGTTGACGTGCGACGGGTATTCGGTTCGCGGGGGTGGCATACGATAACCTTTCCCTCCCCCGGTCTCGGCTGTGAGGGCGGGTGGCAAGCCATACGCTCCCAGACTCGCGAAAGGGTCCTCCCTTCCCGTAGCCGGGTCTCGCGGGATCGTCCCGTTGGCCTCATGGGGACTGGCGTTCTGTATCTCTATGGTGGGTGGAGGTGGGGGCGGTTGCTGATTGTTCATTTCACTCAAGGCCGCTTCCTCGAAACTTCTCAAACGCGAACGCAAGGTGGGCAATATACCGCCCGTACCCAACCCCCGATCCGCTAAGTGCTGACGCGCCTCTTCTAACGTCAATCGGTTAATCCACCGATGAGGCGAATCTCCCTCCCGCATTCCGCGGGGCCCCACCGTTTTTCCCCAGCCCCCCGCGAATAGGTCCTATGTTTACTTAATGGCTACAACTACCGAGCGCGAAACCGAAAATCTTATGTCCTTTCTCGATACGCGGAAATTAAGGTCCTATCCGAGAAGTCGCAAACCCAACGAAATGTATGCCAGCCGCAATATTATCGGACGCTATTCACTCTCGCGAAATTCAATCGTCACGGCTCCCGAAACCGTCAACACGCAGGAATCCGGTACAAGAAACGACGGAAAAACTCAAGTTCCCGAACCCCGGCCGTACGCGAACCAAAACAAAGCCCGAGTGAAAGCGGCCTTCACTCGATATCACGCACAACGAACATGGCACCAAAATTCCAGGGCCACGAAATTTCACTTAACTCAATATAATACATTCATACAGGGGAACACATAAACATAATAGCAACATAAAATAAATTTAATTGCGCACGCTCTCTCTCCCGATTTTTCCTCCAATTTTATTTGAAATTTTCGGGCGAGAGGCCCCACGTGTGTGTGTGTTGGGCGCCAAAATTTTATGACGACGACGACGATGTCCCTTCGGTCTCGCCGGCCGAAAAGGAGCGCGCCGTCGTTTTACCTTATCTCAAGCTTAATCTTAAGTTTCCCGAAATCTCTATAGCAAGATGGTAGCTCGACCAGACAATTTTCTCCAATACGATAATGGGCGCCAGGTGCGATTACGCGCACCACGTTACTCTAAAATCTAAATTCCACGCGAAAGCCTAACGTATCTCAGGCGTGCAGTCCATAAGCGAGACCGCTGGTGGATCTCGGATGAAGGGGGAAGAGGGAGCGCTGCGCAATCGACACACAAAGAAATAAAGCAAATTAAATAACAAGGGTAACGAGTATATTTAACGAGAAAAGAGAAGAAGACAGGATAGAGTATGATCTTCCGCAAAGGACCGACGACGGTCACAGCGCGTCCCGCCACGCTTCGCGAGATCGGCGAAGTATCTCGTTACAACTCAATAATGACTGAGCGCGAATCAACTCAGGCGCGGAACAATATTCTAACGCGGGACGATACATTAACGCGGGATGTACCTTACGCAAAACGATACTCTAACGCGACACAATACTCTACGCCAACTGATATATTAACGCGACACGATACTTTACGCGAGACGACACATTTTACGCAAACGATACATTAACATTACGCGGACCGAGACATTAACGCGAGCGGTACCTTACGCCGAACGATACATAAACATTACGCAGGATTTCGCGACATCGACGCACTCTTACTTACAACGAACGCAACGACACCCGACACGATAATCTCCCAAAAATGACCGCGAATCCCTTCGGATTACGCGAGTCCCGGATTGACCCCGCGATTGACCTCGGCCTTCATGCACGAAGCCTCGCGAGGTCCGCAATACGACACAACGATGCCCCGCACGCCGCGACGCGATCACGCGGAGGCCACGCTACGGCCCCGCGATGATACGGTGCCCGGTCGTGCGAAGAGCACCCCACCCAAAACGGCTCGATTACGCCCGGCGCATCTTCCCGTTCACGAAACGATATCACGAAAATCACACTGAAACGCATCAGACGGAGATCACACGGAACTCAGACGGATCACGAAAATTACGCGGAAATCATACAAATTACGAGACGCTGACTGTCGGCGGCCGCGCATCCGAATCCCCGAAACGGGCAGTATAGCTTTCGCTTTCTCGGCCGAGCCCTCCCGCGGTATTTTTCTCGATACTCTAACACGGATCACACATTCTCGCGGCACAACGCGACTCCCGGGAGGGCCTTGGTATCGCGGCGATCTTACTTTAGGTGCGTGAGCAGTGGCCTTACAATCGCTTCCTTCTTCCTTCGCCGGCAGCCTGATCCCGAAAAAACGCTCGCAAGGGCAGGATGGTACCGTCCGGTATGGCGGCTCACGCGACAGTAATTCTCTCCGGTCCGGCGGGACCACGCTGGGCCCGCGCGCCTGCGCGCCGGGGTTGCACCACTGCCGCGCCCCGTGCGATCGCCGCGCCCGACTTCCGGTGCCTTGCGCGATCACCGCGCCTCGCGCGGTCGCCGCGCCCGATGCCTGCTGCGCCCTATGCGATCGCTGCGCCCGTCCGGGCGCCTCTCGCATCCGCCTCCACCTACCGGCGGGTGTTTCAAATCCGCGTCGAGTCCGGCTGTCCAGGCCGCGACTCGAGGACCGGTCCATCGACGGCCCGGCTGGACAGGCCGTGGCCTGTCGACCGGTGGCGGAACTCCGGTAATTGTTTTATCGCGGGACGGGGACCTTTGTCGGGGCGTCCCCTTTCTCGGTTCCTCCGTGTCCCGGGCCGTCATTCGTCGGTGCGGCTACGCGTTCTCCGTGCTAGGTGCTCGGCTGTCCCGGCTATGGGCCCCAGCGTGACCCGACCGTCGGCCGTCCTTCCTCGGTAAACTTCCGGCTGTCCACCTGCAATAATCCCGCGGTGCGACCTTACGCCGTTACAAGGATCCCTGGCCAGCCGCTCCGCACCCTCGCTCATGTAAGTCTTACTAGATGGTATAATTTAGCCTAAACGGTAACGCTAACGCCTCGCCCGCTCGGGTGGAGGCACCACCCTTGACGCCCACCTCGGCCGAGCTACCATCCGGGCCGGGGACGTGACTATGTCACGTCACAACATATAGAGCATTCCGACGTTTTTATAAATAAATCGTAACCGACTCACTTAAAATAAAATAAAATCTATGTATATTTTCTATAACTGCATGACTTGAGTTCGTTGTTCCTCGTTTTCTTAATGTAAGAGAATAATACGTTTTTTGAAATATAGTATTTAAAAAACAATACCTTTGAAAGTATTTAGAAGAGTATGGGCACTTGGTCTTTTCTCAAGTTCGTGAAGAAAACATTCTTTTAAAAGAGATCTCAAATGAATTGGCATTTTCGATAAATTGGGTGCTTTCAAAGTGGAGACAATTCCTCTTAAATTAATTAAATTGTATCCTACCCCAATAAGAGGCAGAGTCCAGACATTCTTTTGCGAGTATAACTCTACAATGACACAGGCAAGCGACCAAACGTCAGAATAAATAGTAGCTTCTTTGTATTGTATAAGTATCTCAGGAGCCATATAAAGCGGTGTTCCTTGAAAGTTGTGTCCAATTGTGGTGTGAAGCGCAGAAGGCATCGCATCGCATTTACTTAAGCCAAGATCACACACTTTTGTAGTATAGTTTCTATCCACAAGGATGTTATCTGGTTTTATATCTTTTTGCAGTATTGCTGGTCTTGACTCATGAAGAAATGTGATGGCTTTGCATATTTGATAAGATATAAGGGATTTATTTTTTTCATTTAGTTTTAATTTGAGTTTTGAGTTACCATTAAACAAGACAGATCGCAAACTTTCACTGTCGAAGTACTCCATGACAATGTGACATTGAGACTGAGAAAATGATACTGCCATTATACTAATTATATTCGGATGTCTCACTTTATCCATTATATTCATTTGGCGAATGATGTATTTATTACTAGTCGATAACTCCATAGTTTTCACTGCCACATCAGTTCCTAACCATGTCGCACGTTTCACTGTTCCAAAAGCACCTTTACCCAACAAGATTTCGGAAAAATGTATATTTTTTTCGTCGATAACAGGGATCGAAAGATCCACATTGTAAACATTTTGTCGATTATTAGGCAGATTTTCTTTAGATTCGAAATCATTTGTTAAAATATGAATTTTGGACGATGCAGCAGCACGATTTCCTGTAGTAAATTTAATACTTTTTTTACTACTCAATTCTACCGCACTTGAAAAATTGCGTTTTTTATTTACATTTTCTTTGGATTCGACTTCATTTGTTATAATATGAATTTTAAATAATGCAGCAGCACTATTTTTGGTAGTGAATAGAATTTTTTTACTACTCCATTCCTCCGCACTTGGGAAATTACGTCTTTTATTTCTATTTTGCTCAATATTCAGATCGTTCAACTTTGATGAGAAAACATTTTTTATCTGATTCACTGGCAATGAAATTTGGCTCATTTGTGACAATTGTTTGTCCTCTAAAAAACTATTTTCTGTCGTTTTTGGATTAGGTACTGATTTTTTCTGAGTTAATAAATATAATCTTAAAGTTGAATTCCTTGAACAAATTTTTTGAACAAAATCCCAAAAGTTTTCTTCGCTACAACTGCGAAAATCATCATAAATCTCTCCGTTGTAATTACCTATGTCAACGACCGATCCTTCGCAATATTTAGAATTCTCTTCGGTTTTCATTGCCTCGAGTATCATATTTTTCACTTCGGCAAGTCGATATTTTTTTGCTTGGTCCAATTCTATCGTCTTGGCACCTGCGATTGGCTCCTTTATGTGAATGAATTTACTTCTTTCATCTATCTTGTGTTTCCATCCGATATGAATAATTCGTTTTACATTTTTATTAACACCGACCTAAAAAGAATACAAGAAAAAGTTATTCCAAGAACTCCCTAGTGTACATAATAATGTAAATCTTCATTAATTCCTTCCGAAATCAGTGACGATAAATATTCTCTATTCAGGCAGAATGCAGGATTGATAAATTTTTCGAATACCTTTCTATGTCTTAAAAATGAAAACTGATAAAAATAAAAAATGCAATATCCAAAACCTTTACTTTTTTTTCAAAAGAATTCGTCCCAGAAGAATTGTTTCCTTCTCCGTCAATAATAGCCATTGTATTCTCTTGCAGTATATCCCGCCATTTCTTTATAATTTTTATAAGACACACAGATCGAATTCTGGGCACCTACTGTTGTGGAACGACGAGATCGAAAGAAAGCCGGTAACAAATGCTTGATCAGCAGCGTTTGAAACAAATGACCTTAGGAACAAATAAAGCATTTGTTATCGCCGCGGCTTTCTTTCGATCTCGTCGTTCCACAACAGTAGGTGCCCAGAATTCGATCTGTGTGTCTTATAAAAATTATAAAGAAATGGCGGGATATACTGCAAGAGAATACACCGATATGATTATCGCGTACGGAATAGCCGGAGAAAACGCTGTTGGCGCGGCTCGTGTTTACGCGGAACGATTTCCCGAGCGTGAACGACATCCCGATGACAAATTAATTTCGAGGTGTGTGCAACGCGCCAGAGATACGGGAAGTGTGGTTTTAAATCGGCGAAACGCTGGTGCACCGATGCAGATTCGTGTAAACGATGAGGAAAGAATCCTGCAGGTGTTCGAAGAAAACCCCAGGTACAGCGTACGCTATGTGTCTCGGCTGCTTGGTTTCTCGCGATACAAAGTGCACAGTGTTTTACGTCGGAACAGACAGCATCCGTATCATCATCAGGGAGTACAGCAACTTTTTCCGAGAGATCAAGAACAGCGCATCTATTTTTGTGAAGGTATTTTTATTATCTTTATTTAATGTTTTTGCGTTAGTTTTTAATAAATATTAACAGTCAGCGAAACATATACAGGATTTCTCGCGCAGTGTCGGCGGAATAATTTTTTCCCCGACCGTATTCTATGGACGGATGAAGCTACATTCACCCCGAATGGCGTGTTTAATACACGAAATTATCTGTATTGGGCAGAAGAAAATCCGCACGTCGTTCGAGATCGCGCATTTCAATATTGCTGGGCGATAAATGTATGGGCGGGAATAACAGCGGACCGAATCGTAAGTAGTAAATTTACTTAGTAAGTTAAGGAATTTTATTATGAAGAATATGGCAAGGGGGGAAAGCCGTAACAGGATGTTCGTGTTAAATTATTTTTAATAAACAAATATTTTTCCAACCATAGCAAACTGCGCGCCGACAAATCGTCAAACTTGAAACACAATTTTGGTTGGTGTAGTAAAATTCTCTCTCACTAAATTTCTTTACAATTTTTAGATGCTTAGCATCAAAAATTAAATCGTAACGATTTAATTAAGGAGGTGGAAGGGAATTTTACTACACCAACCAAAATTGTGTTTCAAGTCTGACGATTTGTCGGCGCGCAGTTTACTATGGTTGGAAAAATATTTATTAAAAATAATTTAACACGAGCATCCCGTTACGGCTTTCCTTGCCCTATTCTTCATATTGAATTTTAATCATCGGAGCCATTTAAAATTATTTAAGGAATTTTCTTTCGCAGCTTTAAAAATCATTTTTTTTTGGCAATTTTTAGATCGGTCCTTATTTCCTACCGCCCCGTTTAAATGGAGAGATATACAGGAATTTTCTTCAAAATGAGTTGCCTGCTCTCCTTGAAGATATTCCTCTTCATGCAAGAGCAGAAATAATTTTTCAACACGACGGGGCTCCTGCACATTTCTCTCGGCAAGTACGCGAATTTTTAAACGCGCATTATCCGGACAGATGGGTGGGTCGAGGTGGCCCAATCATCTGGCCGCCGCGATCGCCAGATCTTAATGTGCTGGATTATTTCGTGTGGGGCCACATTAAAGCCGTAATCGAGCACAGGCGTGATGGTACAGAAGCTGAAGTACGAGAAGCAATTCTCGCAGCTTTTAATACCATCACGCCAGAAATGGCGTATCGCGCGACGCGCAATATTACTCGAAGGGCCGAACTTTGTTTACAAGAACGAGGGAGGCACTTCGAACAATTGTTGCATTAAATTTTATGAGAGTGGATTAGACCTACTGGGGATACCACTTAAAAAAAAATGCGCCGTGCTGTATACCGCAAGGTGGCGAGGAAATGACAGCATGATCAAATTAGAATAAAATGCCATTTACGGTCCGAGTTTGGATCTTATTGTTAGTAGCCTAATAATATTTTTTGTGCACTACATAAAATTTTTCGCAATAAATTCTTTACAGTTATTTAGATGCTTAGCGTCACATACTACGTTTACGCGAAGTAAATTATCGTAAGTTACTACAAAATCCCGTTTACGAGAAGGAATTATCGTAAGTTACTACAAAAGTAACGCTCGCGTAAACGTAGTAATAGTTAAATCAAATCAATTTAATTACGGGGAGGGAGAGGATTTTACTACTCCAACGGGAGCTGTTGTGTTGCAAGTCTGCAGACAATTTAGTCGGCGCGCAGTCTACTAAATTGTTGGAGAAAAAATTATGTGTAATATACAAAAAATATTATTATAAGGCTACTTATTGTAAGATCCAAGCTCGGACCGTGAATGGCGTTTTATTCTGACAGCATAATATTTTTTATTTCGTACGCGCGCGCGAGAGAGAGAGAATAATTCGACGCGGAGCTTTAGCGTTAACCCAGTGAGAAACGATACATCGGCTCGGCGTCGATTCGATATCGATCTTATCAGATCTCATCGATGCGGTTCTGCAGGTTGTTGAACATCGATAGTTTCAAATATTTCGAGGTTATTTCGATGTTATGATAAATTTGCAAACAATCTGTTTTGGTAGCATGTAGCAATATAATATAATATTTTCTTTCAAGATTTTCAATGTTTTTCATGTTTGTCCATTATCAACGATTCGATATCGGTTCGATATCGATTCGACTTATGAGATGAAAAGAACTAAATTGTTTCCTGAATCGAAGAAAACTGAAAATTATTGTGTTTTAAATTATACATTAACCAAGTATGCGGTCTAATATATATATTTATATGTATGTTATTGGTACTATTTAGGGACATTTCTTAACACATATAGTATATTTTGAGGACATATGGTACTTTCGAGGACTGTTCTCATTATTTTTTTTCAATTTGGTATATTTTGAGGACTGTCCTTAAAATTACCAAGTTTTTTAGTTGGTAAAAATCAAGGACATAAAATCTGCCAAGAAAAAAGTCCTTATAATAGACCAAATACATTTTAATATTAAGATGTATTTGGTATATTTTAAGAACGCAAAATGTGCCAAATACTTTTGCTACTTTAATAGTGTTTACTTTATTTTCACCAAGTCAAAGCAAAGAAAATGAATTCTATCAAAAGTAAACCTGCAAGAAAACTAAATTATGTAATAATCTAATCTTTATATTAATTTGCTAATATATGTCCTCGAAATATATATGTGCATATGTCTGTATTTCCTACTTTTATATTTCTAAATCATCTCTATAAGAATACGAAAAATTGTATTGAAAATATTTAATAAACAGACATAAAAAGGACAGGAAAATCAAGAAATTATTGTATTAGTGTATTACATAACCTGGTTTAAATTATTAGCATATGTCCTCAATATATACCAACCGTGTATTTTTTCTATTTTACACTCATTTTTATTGCTCTAATCAGTATTAAGTTATAAAAGAATTTACTAAAAATTACAAAAATTTACTAAAAATGATCAAAAAGGAGTGATTGTATAAAAAATAAAGCTTATCGCATTACAAACTACGTTTTAATTTATTAATCTATCTTCAAGATGTACAAGCCGTATATTCTTTAACTATATACATGTTTCTTTAATTATCATTGATATACAAACAAATAAACTAAAAATAATTAATGAAAAAAGACTGCAGAAAACGTAAGAAATATCATATTATAATATAAATTAAATAAAAGTAGGCTCTCCCAAAAATAATCAAGTAAGGAAGTATGGGCAATAGGAGCCAAGCGCCGTAAATAATGCGCAATCAAATTATCGTAACGATATATATTATAATAAAACGGACGTTTCGACACTTTTTTTGTGTCTTCTTCAGCGTTAATACATAAATTCGACGAAGTTGATCTGTGAGAGACAGTCAAGCGCAATCAAAATTCACGACGGTAAAACATAAAGCTGAATAACACCGGAACAGTAAACGCGTGAACCATAAAATGTAAATTGAAAATAAAAGCTATGAGCCACACAGGTGCAGTCAACAAGTAAAAACAAAAGATATAACTCAAAATAAAATTCATAATAAACTGTAAGTCAGGCGCAGTCAACGGATAGAACAAGAAATGTAAAATAAAAACCATACAGAAGTTCGGCAGACTATATAGTTGTGCCTGACTTACAGTTTATTATGAATTTTATTTTGAGTTACATCTTTTGTTTTTACTTGTTGACTGCACCTGTATGGCTCATAGCTTTTATTTTCAATTTACACCTTATGGTTCACGCGTTTACTGCTCCAGTTTTATTCAGCTTTATGTTTTACCGTCGTGAATTTTGATTGCGCTTGACTGTCTCTCACAGATCAACTTCGTCGAATTTATGTATTAACGCTGAAGAAGACACAAAAAAAGTGTCGAAACGTCCGTTTTATTATAATATATATTGTTACGATAATTTGATTGCGCATTATCTACGGCGCTTGGCTCTTATTGCCCATCCTTCCTTACTTGATCATATTATACATTCTGTTTTAATTTATTAGTACTGTCCTCAAAATTTACCAACCATGTATTTTTATGTCTGTTAAGTTAGCACCTTTCCTACAAAAAACCGGAATAACACGTATACAGAAATTAAGTGCTCTTTATGTGCTAATTATGTGCTCTATTCACGATCTTTATGCTCAAGCAATTTCTCGGGAAATCGCAATTGAAAGTGGGGGTGCTGACTTAACTTCCCGAAATATGCACAATAAAATTTTCATGCTCATCCGCTTTGGCCGACCCAAACGTGAGCATCCCATACATACAAGAGTAAAGTACCAGTTGAAATACAGATAGCAAATTGGTTTTAGTCTTAAAATGTTCCTCAATTTATATGCTCCCGAAATATGCACAATGAGATTTCCATGCTTATCCTTTTCAGCTGACCCGCACGTGAACACCCCATATTTACAATAGTAAAGTATCAGTTAAAATACAGATAGAGAATTGGTTTTAGTCTTAAAATGTTCCTCAATTTATGTGTTTCCAAAATATGCACAATGAAATTTTCGTGCTTATCCGCTTTGGCCGACCCAAACGTGAGCATCCCATACATACAAGAGTAAAGTACCAGTTGAAATACAGATAGCAAATTGGTTTTAGTCTTAAAATGTTCCTCAATTTATGTGTTTTCTAAATATGTACAATAAGATTTCCATGCTCATCCCCTTTGGCCAACCCAAATGTAAGCATCCCATATGTACAAGAGTAAAGAACCAGTTAAAATACAGATAGTTTTTTGTAGGAGAGATACTAACTTAACAGACATTGTATTTTTGCAATTTTATATATTCTTTTTTGCTTGTTTATTCTCATTGGTACCAACAAATTTTGTTTTTGTACTGCAAAAATTATGTAAAGGTAATGTAATTTTGTAATGTTTACAGAAATAATAAATTTCTGATTAGCAAAAAGAAACTGTTCTCAATCGTATTTAGTTTAAACGGCAACAGATGTCTGACAATGAGAAGAAATTGTAACAGCCCAACAACGAAAGTATGTGGTATCTGCAGCAAATAAACAAAAAAATAGTGCGCAAGTGTATTGCATTTTATTTTTTACTATGTTTTATCACTTGTTGATATTAATATATATTTCTTTTATAAATTTACATGTAGTTACATATTATAAATGTTCTATTAGCAGCTGTAGTGAGAATCCTTATTTCTGTATATACATATTGGTTTTATCTTTTTATCAAAATATGAAATTAATTTGCAGCAACGTATGTGTCGCCATATATTTTTTAAGTATACACGCACAATGTGTGATTGTAATGTAGAAGGGAAAAACAAGGTACTTTTAGATATTTTTATTTTGCAACATTTTTAATAAAGATATTAAGTAAGATTACAGTAAAAAATGAAAATAAGCATAAAAACACGCTACACTTTCTTCTTATATATGTTACTAATAAAAAATATAATAAATGAAAGATACTAAACTTATGAAAAATATATGGCACTTAAGTAACTTAAATTATATAATATGTATATACATATAATATATAAACATAAAACTTTTTTACAAAATAAATCTTCATAAAAATCTTGTGTCTACATTATACAACATATCTATCTTATAGTGCCTTTTTAACGTATTTTCAATACAGAAAACATATCTTAAATAAAAATATTTTCTCTTATAGTATATAGCTTATTGCGTTATATTTAAAATACGTTAAATTAAAAGTTCAGTCTGTTATCTCGTGCAACGTTTAAACTCAAAAAACAACGAACATAAAAATTATAATTATCATACAATAATTATCAAATTATGAAAATCACATGTAATTATTTTTAATTAAAGTTTAAATTAAAGTGTCAATATTCACCTCGTGCAATGTTTCTTGTAAACTTAAAAAGCAACAGACATAGAAACTATAATTATTACAATATGAAAATCAAACGTAAGGATTTATTTTTAATTGAAGTCCAAATTAAAGTTTTAATATTGAATTATTTCTTTAAATGTAAAAAAATATTGTGATAATTTTTGTGATAGATAGTTTTAAATTTATTTATTTTCTTTTATTACGATTATTACGATTATTTAATTTCTTTTTATACGTGTGTAACCATGTTCTCATTTGTGCAACTGTTCGTTTTTTATTAGCCAGACACGGAGTACTAGATATAAGATTCTGCATTTCTGTTCCAGTTATTAGTGTATTAGTTTGTAATTTTTTTCCAAATGCGTCTAATACAACTTTTATCTCATCTGGTTCCCAAGTTGATCGTTTAACAGGTGCCGTAAATGCATCTGCACAAAAAAAATTAAACGCATTTTCACAAATCATACATAAATTCTTTTTACTTTGTGATTATAATATCAAGTAACACATTATTGGCTTATTGGTCGAATGTACATGGTAAATTAGATCCTTACCTCCTGATCTACGTTTTTTTTGTACCGCTTTTATTTCAGTTTGGGTACGCTTTTTATACACTGGGATAGATAATGAACCTGCATTAGAAACATGTTAAAATCAGAAAAAAGCGATCTGTATATTTTAAAAATAAGTTTTATACTCACTATCACTTGATTGTTGCAAACAACTAATTTCTTCAGATATTTCATTATTCTCTGTGATTTCCGTGCTTACATCACTTTCAGCCTCGCTGTCGCTTTCATCAATCAAATTGTTCGCTGCATCTCTCACGCCTTGTGCAGCTTCTAGAAGTTGTGAGACTTCTGTAATATCTTTAACTATTACTGGCTTTCTATATACTTCCTTGTGAATTTTTTCATGATGGCCCATGAAATTGGCCAGATCTGTAATCTGATTGTCCGTTAAATTAAGAGTAATTCCCATAGTGGCTATATGTTTTCTGAGTGTAGTACCACGTAATGTATCAGGAAATTCAGTTCCGCTCTCTTTAGCAAAACGCAACATGACTCGATATGCACATAAATGTCTATCAATAATTTTATCATGTCCTGGAATACCAAATAAGTAAGGATTTTTCGAGTGTACTTTGGCTTTATTTCTTAACTGTAAAAACGTTTGTGCACATTCCAAATTTAGTTCATCTAGTATTACAGGAACAGTTCTTCCTAATTTTCCACGTATACAAAAGCGTACATATTTTTGTGCCTGTTCTTTTTTATCTGTAGATAATCCACTGAACGTATCGATATTGTCATTAATTCTTTCGTAATTTTTGAAATCAGAAATTAATATTCGCTCAGTTTCTCCTGGCCGGCGGCGGTCAAATAACTGTATTGATGTCAAAGTAGCTTCTCCAAGAGAAATCCAAGCAGATAATGAAAATTTCCTTTTCAAATTACTGTACGATTCTTTTTGTACTTTTAATAGATAAGCTCGCAATTTTTGTATGTCCTCCATTGTAGGAAGTTTTGTAATTTTTTGTCTTCTAAATTGAGTTTGAGATTCGACTACGGTTTTGTTAACACTTGCTCCATAATCAACGGTTAATAGCTTTAAAAAGTTTTTCGCGTTTGTTTTCGTGCTATCATTATGTTCTTTTATGCATTTTGTTATTAAAAGTTCGCCAATATACTTCACGTAAGTACCAAGATTAGATGCAATGGCAGGCTTTTCATAGGTATCTTTTTCTTTGTTATATTGTGCAACAATATTTACGGCATCTAAAAAAGTATCGTAATATTTTGGGTCGTAAATAGAAGTAAAAGACGTTATATCATTATTAATATTTCTCATCGCTATCAATAGGCGACTTACAAGCCGCAATCGAGCTCGAATCATTTGTAAATGATGCGATGAGTGCCTATATTTTTTGCACTGGAAATTTGCATATAATAGTAATAAACTATCGTAACCAATATTGCGCGTTACGTCATCAGATCTCATTGCTGGTAATAGTATTCGCCGTACTTTCTCATCAGCTTCTTTGAGACATTTGCCTTCTATCCTCCGACCCATTACTTTAACGATGCGACTTTTTTCTCCTCTCCGACCTGTACAATTTTTGAAATGATGTCTTATTGTCGATTTTAAATAATGACCCTTGCAATTCCCACATGCCAAATAATTGTTAAGAATCTTAGGTTGATTTTCTCTTGCTCGTCTACATGGAATAAAACCTTGACCTTCATATTGTTTTTCAATGTTGAATTTAAAATTTCCTTTTTTTCTTAAAGTATCGATGATCTTTCTTCTTTCGCTACAACCTTTAGGTAAATATTTAAACTTTTGAACATCAGGTTCCTTAGAATGGACTAATTCAAAATGTCGAGCAATTTTTGCTTGCATTTTGTGACAGAACACACACATATATTTTTTTGTGCCAGCACGTTTTGTAGGTACTACCGTTTGCTCATCTTGCCGAGTTTCACACCCCTCAATATTACTAACATCCATGCCTGTAGATATCGTCGAATCATTATTTTGTGTGCTAGAAATCTGTTCTTTACATTTGTTGTTATCTTCATGTTCTGATTTCTCTGTTTCTTCAGAATCACTCGCAGCTGACGAATATTCACTTTGTACATAATCAGGATCACTTTCAAAATCTTTCTCTATTTCAAGAAAAAAAATATAAAATAATAAGTATAAGCACATTAGAAAATAATCATACAAATTAAAATAACAACATGTAATACAACTTTAATACCTTGTATTTCAGTATCATTCTCTTGAGCAAGGCACAACTCGTTTACATTGTTTGTTTCCATTTCTTGAATTTTGCAGGAAGTTGAAGAAAACTGTTTTTCGGCACTATTATCCAATATTGAATTAAAAGATACATCTATGACATAATAAATAAGCAAATAATATATATTACTTAAATAGCTAATTAGTAACTAACAATAAGTAAATAGTAACTATAAATTAATTTGCCTGCTAATATAGGAAAGTAATGGCAAATACAAAATAATACAACTCTAATACCTTGTATTTCAGTATCATTCTCTTGAAGGCACAACTCGTTTACATTGTTTGTTTCCATTTCTTGAATTTTGCAGGAAGTTGAAGAAAACTGTTTTTCGGCACTATTATCCAATATTGAATTAAGAGATACATCTATGACATAATAAATATACAAATAATATATATTACATAAATAGCTAATTAGTAACTAACAATAAGTAAATAGTAACTAATTAATTTGCCTGCTAATATAGGAAAGTAATAGCAAATACAAAACCCAATAGTTTTATTTACAATTTGTACAAAATAAAAAGACAACTATACCTGTATCTAATAAATCAGAAAATTGACCAGAATTTAAAAGTTGCTATCAATTACTCCCTTTTCAAGTATATCGGTTACTATCGGCGAAATACTTAGATCATTACTAACGTCAGTGTTTACATTTATGTCATTTTTAGCAAAATCATTAATATTAGATATGATGTCTGTGTTTGCAGATGAAGAGCAATTATCGTCTGAAACATGAAAAAATATTACATACATTATTATAAGCAAAGTTTATTTTACATATTAATTGATATTATAATTAAATAGAAATGATAATATAAAAATGCGAATTAGTATTTTTACACATTAATAAAATCAAAAGCATAGACTTGACCTTTATCAAGTTAAGTTCAATATCAATTTAAAACAAATTTATTTGCATTTATTTTTTACTTAAATATATAAAAGCTTCAGAGATATTAATACTAGTAATACATTTAATTCTTATATATATACAGCAACATACCTTTAACATTATCAATGCATGATTGTCCTCGTATAACGCAGACGTTATCTATAGTCTCGATATTAGTAATCTTACATCTACAAATAAAATATTTAATATTTACTTCCATGCAAGAATACAAAAATTACGATTTTAAAAATACCTACTTATTTGTTGTCATTGCAACGGGATCTAATTCCGCAGTTATGGGATCTAATTCCTTTTTTTTATAACTACCTGCAATAGACGACATATTTCACTCTGTGAGTTAAATTATCAGTATGCATGCACACTTTATGCAAGATATTAATTTAAAAAATTATATAAAGGTTAAGTCAATAAAATAAAATAATTAACATATATTTTTAGTGTCATGCAATTAAAAATAAAAGAAACCAAAAAATTATCCTTCTTTTATCGATCTTTGTTGATATTTCAGATATGCAAATATCTGACACAGATATTATATTTTTAGAAATATGCCTGGTACTTTTTTATATATTAAAATAAAAAACTTGTACGTCAAAGACACTTACCATTATCTGTATTTATCCTTCGCGTTGCTTCAACATTTCTCCCTTTATTCATTTTATAACGCGTTAATAAAACTTGTGGTGTCATACCTTGAAATGATAAAAACACAAAAATCTAGGTTATATTATGTTAAAGATCAATGACTAGAAATCCATGTTATTGTAATACACAAGATCTTATTGTACATTTAACAAATAATATGTTTAAATAAAACGTATATACAAAACACAACAAAACATCCTGATTATATACTTACTGGCTGATATCAATAGCTTTTGCTCTTTCACTTTTCGTACATTACGTTTCCTTAATGAATACATTTTAGTACTCATCAAAAGATTAATTTGCACAACTATTCTATTTGTACACCGACTATCACTGACACAAATCTATCAACTTATATAGAAATATAAAATTACGCATACTAAACATGCACTAATGCTGGCCACACACACTTTCCGTTATGGCTTCGCGCGATATCCAGTGAACGTACAGCCCTCCGCTCATCGCAGCACGCTCATTGGTTGGATTCAAAGGTAAGAACCAATCACATTCAATTGCTATTTAGCGGTTCAGTGAGCGGTCGTGCTTCTGGATGCCCCTATTGGATGGGCGCGTTCAGCAGAACAAACCGCTCAGTAGCGATTGAACGTGATTGGCTCTTACTTTTAGACCGAGCAAATCAGCGTAGCGTATTGATAAAACGACACTCAACAGTTGTGTCTGCTGAACGCAGCCAATATCGCGCGTTGCGCGTAATCATGCTGTAGTGCGATTCTGTAAGTGCCCATCTACAATAGGTGTTTTAAGCCCTAAGCCTTACGAAATTGTTCAATCACAGTTGAATTTGAGGAGAATAATTGACTGTGATTGGTCAATTTCTTAGGGTTTAGGGCTTAAAACACCTATTGTAGACGGGCACTAAGGGCCAAAGCACATAATGCCCGTATCACACTAGCGATTGGCGATTGCATCTGCGTTTGCGTCTACGTCTTTTGACCAATCAGAACGGAAATCGCGAATCGCAATCGCTAGCAGCTACTTTCTGATTGGTCAACAGACGTAAACGCAAACGTAGATGCAATCGCCAATCGCTAGTGTGATACGGGCATAACATGGCGTAGCGATATATGACGGTCATAGACCTCGACCTGACAAATCGGGATACGCCAAAGCTTGTGCGTTACTTACGTCCACGACTACGACTGTCATATGTGCTTTGTAAACATGTAAACTCTGCAGAATAGATTGAATTTGATGCCAGATTGTACATACATAAGCGGGGAGCACAGACTTTTGCATAAAGGCCAGTTTACACGCAATGATTAGTGCGCCAATCGATTAACGTCAATAAAAATGCAAGTGTAAACACTTGATATAAACTGGCGCTAGTATGTGGCGTTTACAGGCGGTTATTGGCCAAAGCATATAACCTCAAAATTTGAGGTTATATGCTTGCTGTCATTTACTGTGTGTTTAATAAATGTTAAATATTTTCCATATTATACGCCAATCACTGTGTAAATACTTGTGAGTTTGCTAGTCGGTTTCTGGCGCCAATATGAATGCCAGTCAGTTAGCGCCACTAATCATTGCGTGTGTAAACTGGCCTTTACACATAATGCGTAACCATAAGAAAATTGATTGGTCCATATACATGTGCATAAGGAAATAGACCAATCAAGGCCATCGCACACAAACTTGCATAAGCTGCATAAGCATAGCATAAGACCGCTGGACCAATGAGCATCTTACGTAAATCAATATGGCGACTTTATGTTGGATGCTCATTGGTTTAGCGGTCATATGTTACGCTTATGCTAAGCTACGCAATTTTGTATGCGATGGCCTTCAATTTTCTTATGGTTATGCATTATGTGTTATGCAAAAGTCTGTGTTTTCGCTATAAACCATACATCATGGTGTAAATTATACAAGATGTGTTCATGCGTATGCAACATTTCTAACGGCCAATGAGAAATGATGTAAGATACCGCCATTGCGACAATTTGAATTAATTTTTCGGGAAACGTTTTTATAAGTCTTTATTGAGTGTGATGTTATATGTTCAAATGATCTGTCGAATTTCTGTTTTTTTTAGGACTCAGAGATCAAAAGACAAATATGTTACAGTCACTTACAATTAGTATAACTTTTGATCTAAACACTTAAATATTGCCGTATCTGGCATCTGTGCAGAACTGTAAGAAATTTGTTTCGAGTATAAGCGCATTATATTTTTACATCATGCTGCAGACGCAACAGCATGTGTTTTCTTTATACTAATTGATTCATCTCATTTTAATTTTTATTCTTCTCAATATATATTTTAATATTTTGATAAACTGCGCATATGTTGATTATTAAAGATCCAGCAGCCAATAAGTCAGGTTACTATGGCCTATTAGTTTACACCAATCACTTGATACATGTATTAAATAGTAAATAACTAGTAAATTAGTTTGATTGGCCATTATTGGCTGATCAAATATACTATTTGATACGCGTATCAAGAGATCGGTGTAAACTAGGCTTATGACCCATTAAATTAATGCACTACTGTACATATACATACACCATTCGATTTAATATTCTCATTGTAAGAACCTGAATATTTCTCAAAAAAGATATGCTTGATACATTGTATAGAATGTAGATTTCAATATTAGACGTTAAGAAACATTATTTGCAGTAAGGTGAGAAAGTTTAAAGATTGAGAAAAATGTACATGAGTAAAATAGAATAGTTTGCAGTGTTCGCCACTTGGTTCAGAATCATGCACAGGTAATTCTTCAGTTTAGCTACCTCAGCACAGAAATCGATGCAATTAGGCTTAATCAACGCGTTTTTTGCACGAAACGAACGAATCTGGCAGAAAAAAGGTCGCTCTGCCACGCGAAGCGAGATATTAACAGTTAAAGTTGACAGGAATCAGGTTATGATTCCCGTCATACCGACGGATGTAGCGACTGGTAGCGACATAAACATGCCCCGCGGGGGCATATGCGCATGCTCAGTGGCCGCACGCGCATGCAAAACTGCGCCAATTTTAAATATGATGACTGGTCAATCATGCGGAATAATCAAGCGTCTTAATTCAAGCAGTTAGGTATCACGCTGAGAGTTTGTTTAGTTTTATTATGCGGGGGAAGGGGTTCCGCCGCAGGCTACTTCTATGTAAAATCACAACTTCTATAAAGCAGGGCATATACACACGTGTGTATGCCCTGCTTTAACGGAAATCACAAACTTCTATAAAGCAGGACATACACACGGTGTGTGTGTGGTGTGTGCCCAGTACATGCGTGGGCGGGGAAATTTTGCTCTCCTGCACCCCCCTCCCCATGCATGTACTTTATAATTTCGCTTTACAACTTAGCATGTACTTTAAGTTGTAAAGCGAGTTCCACGCTGCCTACCGGCGGGGTGGGTGCGGGGGAGGGGGGGGCCGAAGGCCCGCCCTCGCACCCCCCCCCGTTGTGTGTGTGTGTGTGTGTCCACGCGAAACGAGGTGCCACATGGGTTCATGACGCGCTTTACAACTTAAAGTACATGCTAAGTTGTAAAGCGAAATTATAAAGTACATGCATGGAAAGGGGGGTGCAGGGGAGCAAAATCCCTTCGCCCACGCATGTACTTAAACGAGCTTGTAAAGCGCGTCATGAACCATGTGGCACCTCGTTTCGCGTGGACACACACACCACACACACAACGGGGGGTGCGAGGGGCGGGCCTTCGGCCCCCCCCTCCCCCGCACCCACCCCGCCGGTAGGCAGCGTGGAACTCGCTTTACAACTTAAAGTACATGCTAAGTTGTAAAGCGAAAATATAAGTACATGCATGAGGAGGGGGGTGCAGGGGAGCAAAATCCCCCGCCCACGCATGTACTTAAACGAGCTTGTAAAGCGCGTCATGACCCATGTGGCACCTCGTTTCGCGGGACCACACACACACACACAGACTTGTGTATGCCCTGCTTTATAGAAGTTGTGATTTTCGTTGAAGCAGGGCACACACACGTGTGTATATGCCCTGCTTTATAGAAGTTGTGATTTTTACATAGAAGTAGCCTGCAGCGGAACCCCTTCCCCCGCATAATAAAACTAAACAAACTCCCAGCGTGATACCTAACTACTTGAATCAGACGCTTGGTTATTCCGCACGATTGACCAGTCAATAGTCATCATATTTAAAAATTGGCGCACTTTTGCATGCGCGTGCGGCCACTGAGGCATGCGCGTGCGGCCACTGAGCATGCGTATGTGGCCGCAGGGCATGTTCAGTGTTGCTACATCTCGTCGGTATGATGGGAATCGATAACCTGATTCCTGTCAAACTTTAACTGTTAATATCTCGCTTCGCGTGGCAGAGCGACACTTTTTTCTGCCAGATTCGGTTGTTTGAAGCAAAAACGCGTCGAATAAGCCTAATTGCATCGATTTCTGTGCTGAGGTAGCTAAACTGAAGAAATTACCATAATTTATATGCATGGATATTTTTTGAGGACTTTTAAAGTACACATAAAGACAAAATATTGTCTTAACACATAATTTTCGCGCGTATCGGGACATATTTGGAGTGCGTGCTTGTGTATGCATATTCGTGTATGTACCATAATTAGTGGTTATTGTCGGTATTATCACGAAACGGCACACTGTCTAAAGGTATATCGTATATTCTAGACAAACTTGCATAGCGCATAAACATAAGCATAAGAAAATTGATTAATCCATATACATATGCATAAGGAAATAAATTAATCCGTTTTTTTATGCTTATACACCTATATGCAAGTTTGTCTGGATTGACCTTTAATGCAACTAATATTTTATGTGCTCTATACCTAGTATATAAATCTATTATCTATGTTACTTTTTAAATCTGATGTTTTCACATAAATAAAATGTTGATATATCGAAACTATAAATGTCCAGTCAGCCTCTGCTATTTTGAAACAGCTGTTGAATTGCTATTTCTCGAATAAGCCAACAATATACAGGCAAATGCACATACGAGTACACACTCCGAATATGCGCATGAATTTATGTGTTAAGGTAATCTTGTCTCTGTGTATTTATTTTAAAAGTCCTCAAAAATATCCATGTATAGAAAATTGTTGATATATGCAAAATATGGTATAGTTATCAATTATAGCTATAGGATAATTTACTGAGTTCAAGAGTGGATTAAAATATATAAAGTTTCAAATTTAGTAGTATCCGTGTCCCCATAATAGTCCATACGTAAATGTGTATAGTGTCCTCATATCAAGCCCATTGCCTATTAATATTTATATGTCCTTGAAATCGACCGTACATGTTAAATCATTTATAGCTTTGAGAAAAACGATATAGATGATTGCTAAAAGTAGCTATATTGATTAATCAATATTTACTGCTTCTAAATATATGCATGTATATAGGTCTTTTTAAATGTCCTTGAAATATACCAAAAACATATATATATATATATTTATATATAATTTATATAAATTATATATACATATATATATATTTTTTTTTTTAATTGTACAATTTTTTGAAAAGAGTTGAATTTCTTTAAAATTTGAATTTCTTTAAAATGTTTAATTTACAACGCAATTAATAATTTTAGTATTAGAAGACGGTCAGGACGCGCTAATCAGTAGGATGAGGAAAACTATTGACATAGAATGAGAAGATGAGTAATCTAATTGAATTTGGAAAAAGTATAGTAAAAAATAATAATATATGTATTTATCAATCAATCATCTTTATTTCACTCCCCTTCCGGGATTGAAAAGGCGTTTTTTTTTTTTTCAGGAAAAACGTTCCCAAAAACCTTTACAATTATACATGCATGTCTTAATCACATACATTTCTGTCATAGACCGACCGTAGTCGAGATCGGGAGCTAACGATAGGTGGCGTGATGTACGTGACCGGTAGGCGTGAGGTAGGATGCGTGCGCGAACGAGCGACTGCGAGTCTTATACTTGTACACGGTCTGTAGTATCTGAACGGCACTGAGTGATAGAATAAACTCATGATACCGAACAAGGCATCATTTACTTGGCTACCCTAATACACCACAATTTCCTATGGCGTTTTCCAGGGACGTACCCAACCCTTTACATATATACTCGCGACCCAATTATACATTCATTATACCCGTGACCCAAGCGACCTAACATCATATTTCCACATCTCTCTGCCTCCTTCCTTCCTGGCGGGCCTCTTCGCTTTTGTCCGGCTCTCCCCCACCTTGCGTTCGGCGCCTTCCTTCCTTCTTTCACTGTCCTTACTTACTTTTTTTCCTATCATCGTCCTCCTCGTCCGACTCCATCAACAGACTCTCCTCCATCTTTTTCGTAATCTCATCCTCCTCAGTCCTCTTCCATCTCCCGCCTTCCTCCTCTCTCCTTTCTTCTCCTTTCTTTCTCTCCTCTCTTTCTCTTACCCTCGTCTCCACAGATTTATCCTCGTCCATTTTCACCCTCAATCTACTCCCTTCCTTTCTCCTTGCCTCCAAAACCTTCCACTTATCCTCCTCGCTCCCCATGCTTACTAACATCGTCATCCATTCTCCTCTCTGTCCTATCACACTTACCTCTTTTACCTCCACTTTCACCTTTAATCCATCCGTAAACAGTTCCTTCACCTTCTCCCAATTTGATTCCTCTCCTCCCCATATCTCTTTCTCAATCCTTATTATCACATTCTTCCTTCTCTTCTCGTTGTCGCTCTTTTCAAACTCCTCCGCCCACCATTTCCTCTTACCAGTCTTACCCTTACTCTCTTCACTATCATTCCTCTTCCTTTTACCCCCGCTCTGTCCATCCTGTCCACCTTTCTTTTCAATCTCTCTACCTCCTCCTTCATCTCCTCCTCTCTTCTTTTACATTCCTCCTTAACTTCCTTTATCATCTTCCATATTTTCTCTTCCACTATCTTTTCCACCGCCTTCTTCTCTATTATTATCTTCCCTTCCATCTTTCTTTGGTTATCTGTAACATGCACATATAATTACTTTCCTCTCCCTTACTCTGCTTTCTCTCCGCCCCCCTCTCTTTCTCTCTGACCTATCACGCTTATCTCTTTCACCTCTACCTTTACCTTTGATCCTTCCGCAAACGATTCTTTCAATAATCACCGCTTACCTTTCTACTACCGTTCTCTCCGTCTCACAGTTCGCCCGCTCTACTACCACCACGTGCGTTTCTTACATGTTCACCTCGCTCTATCGATCCCTTCCTTCGATCTCTCGATCTCGCCGCTTATCCGTCGACACACGTTGCGAAGACGCGTGTTGCGCATCCGCCTTAGTTCCTTCTGCCGCTC